>NW_026606125.1:0-269769 GCF_029834395.1 Sorex fumeus | reverse complement strand
CAGAATGTTCCATTCATTCACTGCCAATCTGGAATTCATCTGAATCTGCACTCCAGGTAGGCTTTCATTACACCACTTATGAATGTCCAAGTAACACAATGCTGGTTTTCAGCGGTCTGTTCACACTCTAAGCCCTGCTTTTTACTGGGTATCCACACAACTGTGGTCAGCTCTTCATTTTCATGTCCAAACAATCCAGACTTGAGAAATCATGGCAATCTCCAGTACAGAATGTTCCATTCATTCACTGCGAATCTGGAATTCAACTGAATCTCCACTACCTGCAGATTTATCTTACACCACTTGTGAATGTCCAAGTAAAACAATGCTGGTTTTCAGAGGCCTGTTCATGTTCGCAGTCGTGCTGTTCAATTGGCTATCCACTCAACCTGTTTTGCTCCTCATTTTCCTGTGCACACAACCCAGCCTTCAGAAATCATTGTAATCTCCACTACAGGATGTTCCATTCATTCACTGGGAATCTGGAATTCATCTGAATCTGCACTCCACGCAGGCTTTCGTTACACCACTGCTGAAAGTCGAAGTAATGCAATACTGGTTTTCAGTGGTCTGTTCACATTCGAAGCCGAGGCTTTTTACAGGCTATCCACTCAACACTGGTCAGCTCTTCATTTTCGTGTCCCCACAATCCAGATTTCAGAAATCATTGCAATCTCCACTACAGAATGTTCCATTCATTCACTGCGAGTCTGGAGTTTATCTGATTCTCCACTCCCGCCTGGTTAACATTACACCACTTGTGAATGTCCAAGTAAGCCAATGCTGGTTTTCAGAGGCCTGTTCATACTCGCAGCCGTGCTGTTTAATTGACAATTCACTCCACCCTGTTCAGCTCTTCATTGTCCCACCACACTACCAGCCTTCAGAAATCTTTGTTATCTCCACTACAGAATGTTCCATTCATTCACTGCGAATCTGGAATTCATCTGACTCTCAACTCCACGCAGGTTTTCATTACACCACTGTTGAATGTCCAAGTAACCCAATGCTGGTTTTCAACGGCCTGTTCATATTCGCAGCCCTGCTGTTTACTAGGCTATCGATTCAAGCCTGGTCAGCTCTTCATTTTCCTGTCCACACAACACAGGCTTCAGAAATCATTGGAATCTCCTCTACAGAATGTTCCATTCATTCACTGCGAATGTGGAATTCAACTGACTCTCCACTCCATGCAGGTTTTCCTTACACCACTGATGAATGTCCAAGTAACCCAATGCTGGTTTTCAGCTGCATGTTCACACTCGCAGCCATGCTATACAATTGGCTTTCCACTAAATCCTGATTAGTTCTTGATTTTCCTTCCACACGACCCAGCCTTCAGAAATCGTTGGAATCTCCACTAGAGAATGTTCCATTCATTCACTGCGAATCTGGAATTCCTCTGAACCTCCACTCCCGGCAGGTTTTCGTTACACCACTGTTGAATGTCCAAGTAACCCAATGTTTTAAGTGTTTTCTTCACAAGCGCAGTGGTGCTGTTCAATTGGCTATCCACTCAACCCTGGCCAGCTCTACATTTTCCTGTCCACACCACAGAGACTGGAGAAATCATTGTTATCTCCACTACAGAATGTTCCATTCATTCACAGCGAATCTGGAATTCATCTGAATCTCCACTCCCGGCAGGTTTTCGTGACACCACTGGTAAATATCCAAGTAAGCCAATGCTGGTTTTAAGTGGCCTGCTCATACTCTCAGCCGTGCTGTTCAATTTGCTATCCACTCAACCCTCTTCAGCTCCATTTTCCTGTCCACATAACCCAAACTTCAGAAACAATTGGTATCTCCTCCACAGAATGTTCCATTCATTGACGGCAAATCTGAAATTCATCTAATTCTCAACTCCCGTCAGGTTTTCGTTACACCACTTGTGAATGTCCAATTAAGCCAAAGCTGGTTTTCAGTGGCCTGTTCTTACTACGAGACGTGCTGTTCATTTGGCTATCCATTCCACCCTGTTCAGCTCTACATTTTCGTGTCCACAAAACCCAGCCTTCAGAAATCATTGGAATCACCACTAGAGAATGTTCCATTCATTCACTGCGAATCTGGAATTCATCTGAATCTCCACTCCCGGCAGGTTTTCATTGCACCACTGCTGAATGTTCAAGTAACGCAATGATGGTTTTCAGCGGTCTATTCACACTCGAACCCGTGCTGTTCACGGTCTAGCGACTCAACACTGGTGAGTTCTTCTTTTTCCAGTTCAGACAATACAAACCTCAGAAACCATTGCAATCTACACTACAGAATGTTTCATTCATTCAGGCGAATCTTGAATTCATCTTGTTCTCCACTCCCAGCAGGTTTTCGTTTCACCACTGGTGAATGTCCAAGCAACCCAAGGCTGGTTTCAGCTGCGTGTTAACACTCGCAGCCGTGCTGTTCAATTGGCTATCCAGTGAACGCTGGTTAGCTCTTGATTTTCCTTCCACACACCGAGCCTTCAGAAATCATTCTTATCTCCACTTCAGAATGTTCCATTCGTTCCCTGCGAATCTGGAATTCCTCTGACTCTCCACACCAGGCAGATTTTCCTAACAACACTGGTGAATGACCAGGTAATCCAATGCTGGTTTTCAGCGGCTGTTCACACTCACAGCCTTGCTGTTCAATTGGCAATCCAGTCAAACCTAGTCAGCTCTTCATTTTCCTGTCCACACAACCCAGCGTTCAGAAATCATTGGAATCTCTACTACAGAAATTTCCATTCATTCACTGTGAATCTGGAAATACTCTGAATCTGCATTCCAGGAAGGCTTTCGTTACACCACTGATGAATGTCCAAGTAATGCAATGCTGCTTCTTAGTGGTCTGTTCACACTCGAAACCGTGCTGTTCATTGGCTATCCACTCAATATCGGTCAGCTCTTCAATATCCTGTCCAGACTATCCAGATTCCTAAATGTTGGCAATCACCACTACAGAATGTTCCATTCAATCACGCGAATCTGGAATTCATCAGAGTCTCCACTCCTGGAAGGTTTTCGTGACACCACTGGTAAATGTCCAAGGAAGACAATGCTGGTTTTAAGCCGCCTGCTAACACACTCAGCCGTGCTGTTCAATTTGCTATCCACCCAACCCTATTCAGCTCTACATTTTCCTGTCCTCATAACCCAACCTTCAGAAATAATTGGTATCTCCTCCACAGAATGTTCCGTTCATTCACTGCGAATCTTAAATTCATCTGACTCTCAACTCCCGGCGGGTTATCGTTACACCACTTGTGAATGTCCAAGTAAGCCAATGCTGGTTTTCAGTGGCCTGTTCATACTAAGAGACGTGCTGTTCATTTGGCTATCCACTCCACCATGTTCAGCTCTACATTTTCGTGTCCACAAAACCCAGCCTTCAGAAATCATTGGAATCACCACTAGAGAATGTTCCATTCATTCACTGCGAATCTGGAATTCATCTGAACCTCCACTCCTGGCAGGTTTTCGTTACGCCACTGGTGAATGTCCAAGTAACTCAATACTGGTTTTCAGAGGCATGTTCAACTCGCAGAAGTGCTGTTCAATGGGCTATCCACTCAATATTGGTCAGCTCTTCATTTTCCTCTCCACACAAACCAGCCTTCAGAAATCATTGGGCTCTCCACTACAGACTGTTCCATTCATTCACTGCGATTCTGCAATTCATCTGACTCTCCGCTCCAGGCAGGTTTTCATTACAGCACTGGTGAATGACCAAGTAATCCAATGCTGGTTTTCATCCGCCTTTTCACACTCGCAGTGTGCTGTTCAATTGTCTATCCACTCAAACCTGGTCAGCCTTTCATTTTCTTTTCCACAATATCAGACTTCAGAAATCATTGGAATCGCCAGTACAGAATGTTCCATTCATTCACTGCCAATCTGGAATTCATCTGAATCTGCACTCCAGGTAGGCTTTCATTACACCACTTATGAATGTCCAAGTAACACAATGCTGGTTTTCAGCGGTCTGTTCACACTCTAAGCCCTGCTTTTTACTGGGTATCCACACAACTGTGGTCAGCTCTTCATTTTCATGTCCAAACAATCCAGACTTGAGAAATCATGGCAATCTCCAGTACAGAATGTTCCATTCATTCACTGCGAATCTGGAATTCAACTGAATCTCCACTACCTGCAGATTTATCTTACACCACTTGTGAATGTCCAAGTAAAACAATGCTGGTTTTCAGAGGCCTGTTCATATTCGCAGTCGTGCTGTTCAATTGGCTATCCACTCAACCTGTTTTGCTCCTCATTTTCCTGTGCACACAACCCAGCCTTCAGAAATCATTGTAATCTCCACTACAGGATGTTCCATTCATTCACTGGGAATCTGGAATTCATCTGAATCTGCACTCCACGCAGGCTTTCGTTACACCACTGCTGAAAGTCGAAGTAATGCAATACTGGTTTTCAGTGGTCTGTTCACATTCGAAGCCGAGGCTTTTTACAGGCTATCCACTCAACACTGGTCAGCTCTTCATTTTCGTGTCCCCACAATCCAGATTTCAGAAAACATTGCAATCTCCACTACAGAATGTTCCATTCATTCACTGCGAGTCTGGAGTTTATCTGATTCTCCACTCCCGCCTGGTTAACATTACACCACTTGTGAATGTCCAAGTAAGCCAATGCTGGTTTTCAGAGGCCTGTTCATACTCGCAGCCGTGCTGTTTAATTGACAATTCACTCCACCCTGTTCAGCTCTTCATTGTCCCACCACACTACCAGCCTTCAGAAATCTTTGTTATCTCCACTACAGAATGTTCCATTCATTCACTGCGAATCTGGAATTCATCTGACTCTCAACTCCACGCAGGTTTTCATTACACCACTGTTGAATGTCCAAGTAACCCAATGCTGGTTTTCAACGGCCTGTTCATATTCGCAGCCCTGCTGTTTACTAGGCTATCGATTCAAGCCTGGTCAGCTCTTCATTTTCCTGTCCACACAACACAGGCTTCAGAAATCATTGGAATCTCCTCTACAGAATGTTCCATTCATTCACTGCGAATGTGCAATTCAACTGACTCTCCACTCCATGCAGGTTTTCCTTACACCACTGATGAATGTCCAAGTAACCCAATGCTGGTTTTCAGCTGCATGTTCACACTCGCAGCCATGCTATACAATTGGCTTTCCACTAAATCCTGATTAGTTCTTGATTTTCCTTCCACACGACCCAGCCTTCAGAAATCGTTGGAATCTCCACTAGAGAATGTTCCATTCATTCACTGCGAATCTGGAATTCCTCTGAACCTCCACTCCCGGCAGGTTTTCGTTACACCACTGTTGAATGTCCAAGTAACCCAATGTTTTAAGTGTTTTCTTCACAAGCGCAGTGGTGCTGTTCAATTGGCTATCCACTCAACCCTGGCCAGCTCTACATTTTCCTGTCCACACCACAGAGACTGGAGAAATCATTGTTATCTCCACTACAGAATGTTCCATTCATTCACAGCGAATCTGGAATTCATCTGAATCTCCACTCCCGGCAGGTTTTCGTGACACCACTGGTAAATATCCAAGTAAGCCAATGCTGGTTTTAAGTGGCCTGCTCATACTCTCAGCCGTGCTGTTCAATTTGCTATCCACTCAACCCTCTTCAGCTCCATTTTCCTGTCCACATAACCCAAACTTCAGAAACAATTGGTATCTCCTCCACAGAATGTTCCATTCATTGACGGCAAATCTGAAATTCATCTAATTCTCAACTCCCGTCAGGTTTTCGTTACACCACTTGTGAATGTCCAATTAAGCCAAAGCTGGTTTTCAGTGGCCTGTTCTTACTACGAGACGTGCTGTTCATTTGGCTATCCATTCCACCCTGTTCAGCTCTACATTTTCGTGTCCACAAAACCCAGCCTTCAGAAATCATTGGAATCACCACTAGAGAATGTTCCATTCATTCACTGCGAATCTGGAATTCATCTGAATCTCCACTCCCGGCAGGTTTTCATTGCACCACTGCTGAATGTTCAAGTAACGCAATGATGGTTTTCAGCGGTCTATTCACACTCGAACCCGTGCTGTTTACGGTCTAGCGACTCAACACTGGTGAGTTCTTCTTTTTCCAGTTCAGACAATACAAACCTCAGAAACCATTGCAATCTACACTACAGAATGTTTCATTCATTCAGGCGAATCTTGAATTCATCTTGTTCTCCACTCCCAGCAGGTTTTCGTTTCACCACTGGTGAATGTCCAAGCAACCCAAGGCTGGTTTCAGCTGCGTGTTAACACTCGCAGCCGTGCTGTTCAATTGGCTATCCAGTGAACGCTGGTTAGCTCTTGATTTTCCTTCCACACACCGAGCCTTCAGAAATCATTCTTATCTCCACTTCAGAATGTTCCATTCGTTCCCTGCGAATCTGGAATTCCTCTGACTCTCCACACCAGGCAGATTTTCCTAACAACACTGGTGAATGACCAGGTAATCCAATGCTGGTTTTCAGCGGCTGTTCACACTCACAGCCTTGCTGTTCAATTGGCAATCCAGTCAAACCTAGTCAGCTCTTCATTTTCCTGTCCACACAACCCAGCGTTCAGAAATCATTGGAATCTCTACTACAGAAATTTCCATTCATTCACTGTGAATCTGGAAATACTCTGAATCTGCATTCCAGGAAGGCTTTCGTTACACCACTGATGAATGTCCAAGTAATGCAATGCTGCTTCTTAGTGGTCTGTTCACACTCGAAACCGTGCTGTTCATTGGCTATCCACTCAATATCGGTCAGCTCTTCAATATCCTGTCCAGACTATCCAGATTCCTAAATGTTGGCAATCACCACTACAGAATGTTCCATTCAATCACGCGAATCTGGAATTCATCAGAGTCTCCACTCCTGGAAGGTTTTCGTGACACCACTGGTAAATGTCCAAGGAAGACAATGCTGGTTTTAAGCCGCCTGCTAACACACTCAGCCGTGCTGTTCAATTTGCTATCCACCCAACCCTATTCAGCTCTACATTTTCCTGTCCTCATAACCCAACCTTCAGAAATAATTGGTATCTCCTCCACAGAATGTTCCGTTCATTCACTGCGAATCTTAAATTCATCTGACTCTCAACTCCCGGCGGGTTATCGTTACACCACTTGTGAATGTCCAAGTAAGCCAATGCTGGTTTTCAGTGGCCTGTTCATACTAAGAGACGTGCTGTTCATTTGGCTATCCACTCCACCATGTTCAGCTCTACATTTTCGTGTCCACAAAACCCAGCCTTCAGAAATCATTGGAATCACCACTAGAGAATGTTCCATTCATTCACTGCGAATCTGGAATTCATCTGAACCTCCACTCCTGGCAGGTTTTCGTTACGCCACTGGTGAATGTCCAAGTAACTCAATACTGGTTTTCAGAGGCATGTTCAACTCGCAGAAGTGCTGTTCAATGGGCTATCCACTCAATATTGGTCAGCTCTTCATTTTCCTCTCCACACAAACCAGCCTTCAGAAATCATTGGGCTCTCCACTACAGACTGTTCCATTCATTCACTGCGATTCTGCAATTCATCTGACTCTCCGCTCCAGGCAGGTTTTCATTACAGCACTGGTGAATGACCAAGTAATCCAATGCTGGTTTTCAGCCGCCTTTTCACACTCGCAGTGTGCTGTTCAATTGTCTATCCACTCAAACCTGGTCAGCCTTTCATTTTCTTTTCCACAATATCAGACTTCAGAAATCATTGGAATCGCCAGTACAGAATGTTCCATTCATTCACTGCCAATCTGGAATTCATCTGAATCTGCACTCCAGGTAGGCTTTCATTACACCACTTATGAATGTCCAAGTAACACAATGCTGGTTTTCAGCGGTCTGTTCACACTCTAAGCCCTGCTTTTTACTGGGTATCCACACAACTGTGGTCAGCTCTTCATTTTCATGTCCAAACAATCCAGACTTGAGAAATCATTGCAATCTCCAGTACAGAATGTTCCATTCATTCACTGCGAATCTGGAATTCAACTGAATCTCCACTACCTGCAGATTTATCTTACACCACTTGTGAATGTCCAAGTAAAACAATGCTGGTTTTCAGAGGCCTGTTCATGTTCGCAGTCGTGCTGTTCAATTGGCTATCCACTCAACCTGTTTTGCTCCTCATTTTCCTGTGCACACAACCCAGCCTTCAGAAATCATTGTAATCTCCACTACAGGATGTTCCATTCATTCACTGGGAATCTGGAATTCATCTGAATCTGCACTCCACGCAGGCTTTCGTTACACCACTGCTGAAAGTCGAAGTAATGCAATACTGGTTTTCAGTGGTCTGTTCACATTCGAAGCCGAGGCTTTTTACAGGCTATCCACTCAACACTGGTCAGCTCTTCATTTTCGTGTCCCCACAATCCAGATTTCAGAAATCATTGCAATCTCCACTACAGAATGTTCCATTCATTCACTGCGAGTCTGGAGTTTATCTGATTCTCCACTCCCGCCTGGTTAACATTACACCACTTGTGAATGTCCAAGTAAGCCAATGCTGGTTTTCAGAGGCCTGTTCATACTCGCAGCCGTGCTGTTTAATTGACAATTCACTCCACCCTGTTCAGCTCTTCATTGTCCCACCACACTACCAGCCTTCAGAAATCTTTGTTATCTCCACTACAGAATGTTCCATTCATTCACTGCGAATCTGGAATTCATCTGACTCTCAACTCCACGCAGGTTTTCATTACACCACTGTTGAATGTCCAAGTAACCCAATGCTGGTTTTCAGCGGCCTGTTCATATTCGCAGCCCTGCTGTTTACTTGGCTATCGATTCAAGCCTGGTCAGCTCTTCATTTTCCTGTCCACACAACACAGGCTTCAGAAATCATTGGAATCTCCTCTACAGAATGTTCCATTCATTCACTGCGAATGTGGAATTCAACTGACTCTCCACTCCATGCAGGTTTTCCTTACACCACTGATGAATGTCCAAGTAACCCAATGCTGGTTTTCAGCTGCATGTTCACACTCGCAGCCATGCTATACAATTGGCTTTCCACTAAATCCTGATTAGTTCTTGATTTTCCTTCCACACGACCCAGCCTTCAGAAATCGTTGGAATCTCCACTAGAGAATGTTCCATTCATTCACTGCGAATCTGGAATTCCTCTGAACCTCCACTCCCGGCAGGTTTTCGTTACACCACTGTTGAATGTCCAAGTAACCCAATGTTTTAAGTGTTTTCTTCACAAGCGCAGTGGTGCTGTTCAATTGGCTATCCACTCAACCCTGGCCAGCTCTACATTTTCCTGTCCACACCACAGAGACTGGAGAAATCATTGTTATCTCCACTACAGAATGTTCCATTCATTCACAGCGAATCTGGAATTCATCTGAATCTCCACTCCCGGCAGGTTTTCGTGACACCACTGGTAAATATCCAAGTAAGCCAATGCTGGTTTTAAGTGGCCTGCTCATACTCTCAGCCGTGCTGTTCAATTTGCTATCCACTCAACCCTCTTCAGCTCCATTTTCCTGTCCACATAACCCAAACTTCAGAAACAATTGGTATCTCCTCCACAGAATGTTCCATTCATTGACGGCAAATCTGAAATTCATCTAATTCTCAACTCCCGTCAGGTTTTCGTTACACCACTTGTGAATGTCCAATTAAGCCAAAGCTGGTTTTCAGTGGCCTGTTCTTACTACGAGACGTGCTGTTCATTTGGCTATCCATTCCACCCTGTTCAGCTCTACATTTTCGTGTCCACAAAACCCAGCCTTCAGAAATCATTGGAATCACCACTAGAGAATGTTCCATTCATTCACTGCGAATCTGGAATTCATCTGAATCTCCACTCCCGGCAGGTTTTCATTGCACCACTGCTGAATGTTCAAGTAACGCAATGATGGTTTTCAGCGGTCTATTCACACTCGAACCCGTGCTGTTCACGGTCTAGCGACTCAACACTGGTGAGTTCTTCTTTTTCCAGTTCAGACAATACAAACCTCAGAAACCATTGCAATCTACACTACAGAATGTTTCATTCATTCAGGCGAATCTTGAATTCATCTTGTTCTCCACTCCCAGCAGGTTTTCGTTTCACCACTGGTGAATGTCCAAGCAACCCAAGGCTGGTTTCAGCTGCGTGTTAACACTCGCAGCCGTGCTGTTCAATTGGCTATCCAGTGAACGCTGGTTAGCTCTTGATTTTCCTTCCACACACCGAGCCTTCAGAAATCATTCTTATCTCCACTTCAGAATGTTCCATTCGTTCCCTGCGAATCTGGAATTCCTCTGACTCTCCACACCAGGCAGATTTTCCTAACAACACTGGTGAATGACCAGGTAATCCAATGCTGGTTTTCAGCGGCTGTTCACACTCACAGCCTTGCTGTTCAATTGGCAATCCAGTCAAACCTAGTCAGCTCTTCATTTTCCTGTCCACACAACCCAGCGTTCAGAAATCATTGGAATCTCTACTACAGAAATTTCCATTCATTCACTGTGAATCTGGAAATACTCTGAATCTGCATTCCAGGAAGGCTTTCGTTACACCACTGATGAATGTCCAAGTAATGCAATGCTGCTTCTTAGTGGTCTGTTCACACTCGAAACCGTGCTGTTCATTGGCTATCCACTCAATATCGGTCAGCTCTTCAATATCCTGTCCAGACTATCCAGATTCCTAAATGTTGGCAATCACCACTACAGAATGTTCCATTCAATCACGCGAATCTGGAATTCATCAGAGTCTCCACTCCTGGAAGGTTTTCGTGACACCACTGGTAAATGTCCAAGGAAGACAATGCTGGTTTTAAGCCGCCTGCTAACACACTCAGCCGTGCTGTTCAATTTGCTATCCACCCAACCCTATTCAGCTCTACATTTTCCTGTCCTCATAACCCAACCTTCAGAAATAATTGGTATCTCCTCCACAGAATGTTCCGTTCATTCACTGCGAATCTTAAATTCATCTGACTCTCAACTCCCGGCGGGTTATCGTTACACCACTTGTGAATGTCCAAGTAAGCCAATGCTGGTTTTCAGTGGCCTGTTCATACTAAGAGACGTGCTGTTCATTTGGCTATCCACTCCACCATGTTCAGCTCTACATTTTCGTGTCCACAAAACCCAGCCTTCAGAAATCATTGGAATCACCACTAGAGAATGTTCCATTCATTCACTGCGAATCTGGAATTCCTCTGAACCTCCACTCCTGGCAGGTTTTCGTTACGCCACTGGTGAATGTCCAAGTAACTCAATACTGGTTTTCAGAGGCATGTTCAACTCGCAGAAGTGCTGTTCAATGGGCTATCCACTCAATATTGGTCAGCTCTTCATTTTCCTCTCCACACAAACCAGCCTTCAGAAATCATTGGGCTCTCCACTACAGACTGTTCCATTCATTCACTGCGATTCTGCAATTCATCTGACTCTCCGCTCCAGGCAGGTTTTCATTACAGCACTGGTGAATGACCAAGTAATCCAATGCTGGTTTTCAGCCGCCTTTTCACACTCGCAGTGTGCTGTTCAATTGTCTATCCACTCAAACCTGGTCAGCCTTTCATTTTCTTTTCCACAATATCAGACTTCAGAAATCATTGGAATCGCCAGTACAGAATGTTCCATTCATTCACTGCCAATCTGGAATTCATCTGAATCTGCACTCCAGGTAGGCTTTCATTACACCACTTATGAATGTCCAAGTAACACAATGCTGGTTTTCAGCGGTCTGTTCACACTCTAAGCCCTGCTTTTTACTGGGTATCCACACAACTGTGGTCAGCTCTTCATTTTCATGTCCAAACAATCCAGACTTGAGAAATCATGGCAATCTCCAGTACAGAATGTTCCATTCATTCACTGCGAATCTGGAATTCAACTGAATCTCCACTACCTGCAGATTTATCTTACACCACTTGTGAATGTCCAAGTAAAACAATGCTGGTTTTCAGAGGCCTGTTCATATTCGCAGTCGTGCTGTTCAATTGGCTATCCACTCAACCTGTTTTGCTCCTCATTTTCCTGTGCACACAACCCAGCCTTCAGAAATCATTGTAATCTCCACTACAGGATGTTCCATTCATTCACTGGGAATCTGGAATTCATCTGAATCTGCACTCCACGCAGGCTTTCGTTACACCACTGCTGAAAGTCGAAGTAATGCAATACTGGTTTTCAGTGGTCTGTTCACATTCGAAGCCGAGGCTTTTTACAGGCTATCCACTCAACACTGGTCAGCTCTTCATTTTCGTGTCCCCACAATCCAGATTTCAGAAATCATTGCAATCTCCACTACAGAATGTTCCATTCATTCACTGCGAGTCTGGAGTTTATCTGATTCTCCACTCCCGCCTGGTTATCATTACACCACTTGTGAATGTCCAAGTAAGCCAATGCTGGTTTTCAGAGGCCTGTTCATACTCGCAGCCGTGCTGTTTAATTGACAATTCACTCCACCCTGTTCAGCTCTTCATTGTCCCACCACACTACCAGCCTTCAGAAATCTTTGTTATCTCCACTACAGAATGTTCCATTCATTCACTGCGAATCTGGAATTCATCTGACTCTCAACTCCACGCCTCCACGCAGGTTTTCATTACACCACTGTTGAATGTCCAAGTAACCCAATGCTGGTTTTCAGCGGCCTGTTCATATTCGCAGCCCTGCTGTTTACTTGGCTATCGATTCAAGCCTGGTCAGCTCTTCATTTTCCTGTCCACACAACACAGGCTTCAGAAATCATTGGAATCTCCTCTACAGAATGTTCCATTCATTCACTGCGAATGTGGAATTCAACTGACTCTCCACTCCATGCAGGTTTTCCTTACACCACTGATGAATGTCCAAGTAACCCAATGCTGGTTTTCAGCTGCATGTTCACACTCGCAGCCATGCTATACAATTGGCTTTCCACTAAATCCTGATTAGTTCTTGATTTTCCTTCCACACGACCCAGCCTTCAGAAATCGTTGGAATCTCCACTAGAGAATGTTCCATTCATTCACTGCGAATCTGGAATTCCTCTGAACCTCCACTCCCGGCAGGTTTTCGTTACACCACTGTTGAATGTCCAAGTAACCCAATGTTTTAAGTGTTTTCTTCACAAGCGCAGTGGTGCTGTTCAATTGGCTATCCACTCAACCCTGGCCAGCTCTACATTTTCCTGTCCACACCACAGAGACTGGAGAAATCTTTGTTATCTCCACTACAGAATGTTCCATTCATTCACAGCGAATCTGGAATTCATCTGAATCTCCACTCCCGGCAGGTTTTCGTGACACCACTGGTAAATATCCAAGTAAGCCAATGCTGGTTTTAAGTGGCCTGCTCATACTCTCAGCCGTGCTGTTCAATTTGCTATCCACTCAACCCTCTTCAGCTCCATTTTCCTGTCCACATAACCCAAACTTCAGAAACAATTGGTATCTCCTCCACAGAATGTTCCATTCATTGACGGCAAATCTGAAATTCATCTAATTCTCAACTCCCGTCAGGTTTTCGTTACACCACTTGTGAATGTCCAATTAAGCCAAAGCTTGTTTTCAGTGGCCTGTTCTTACTACGAGACGTGCTGTTCATTTGGCTATCCATTCCACCCTGTTCAGCTCTACATTTTCGTGTCCACAAAACCCAGCCTTCAGAAATCATTGGAATCACCACTAGAGAATGTTCCATTCATTCACTGCGAATCTGGAATTCATCTGAATCTCCACTCCCGGCAGGTTTTCATTGCACCACTGCTGAATGTTCAAGTAACGCAATGATGGTTTTCAGCGGTCTATTCACACTCGAACCCGTGCTGTTCACGGTCTAGCGACTCAACACTGGTGAGTTCTTCTTTTTCCAGTTCAGACAATACAAACCTCAGAAACCATTGCAATCTACACTACAGAATGTTTCATTCATTCAGGCGAATCTTGAATTCATCTTGTTCTCCACTCCCAGCAGGTTTTCGTTTCACCACTGGTGAATGTCCAAGCAACCCAAGGCTGGTTTCAGCTGCGTGTTAACACTCGCAGCCGTGCTGTTCAATTGGCTATCCAGTGAACGCTGGTTAGCTCTTGATTTTCCTTCCACACACCGAGCCTTCAGAAATCATTCTTATCTCCACTTCAGAATGTTCCATTCATTCCCTGCGAATCTGGAATTCCTCTGACTCTCCACACCAGGCAGATTTTCCTAACAACACTGGTGAATGACCAGGTAATCCAATGCTGGTTTTCAGCGGCTGTTCACACTCACAGCCTTGCTGTTCAATTGGCAATCCAGTCAAACCTAGTCAGCTCTTCATTTTCCTGTCCACACAACCCAGCGTTCAGAAATCATTGGAATCTCTACTACAGAAATTTCCATTCATTCACTGTGAATCTGGAAATACTCTGAATCTGCATTCCAGGAAGGCTTTCGTTACACCACTGATGAATGTCCAAGTAATGCAATGCTGCTTCTTAGTGGTCTATTCACACTCGAAACCGTGCTGTTCATTGGCTATCCACTCAATATCGGTCAGCTCTTCAATATCCTGTCCAGACTATCCAGATTCCTAAATGTTGGCAATCACCACTACAGAATGTTCCATTCAATCACGCGAATCTGGAATTCATCAGAGTCTCCACTCCTGGAAGGTTTTCGTGACACCACTGGTAAATGTCCAAGGAAGACAATGCTGGTTTTAAGCCGCCTGCTAACACACTCAGCCGTGCTGTTCAATTTGCTATCCACCCAACCCTATTCAGCTCTACATTTTCCTGTCCTCATAACCCAACCTTCAGAAATAATTGGTATCTCCTCCACAGAATGTTCCGTTCATTCACTGCGAATCTTAAATTCATCTGACTCTCAACTCCCGGCGGGTTATCGTTACACCACTTGTGAATGTCCAAGTAAGCCAATGCTGGTTTTCAGTGGCCTGTTCATACTAAGAGACGTGCTGTTCATTTGGCTATCCACTCCACCCTGTTCAGCTCTACATTTTCGTGTCCACAAAACCCAGCCTTCAGAAATCATTGGAATCACCACTAGAGAATGTTCCATTCATTCACTGCGAATCTGGAATTCCTCTGAACCTCCACTCCTGGCAGGTTTTCGTTACGCCACTGGTGAATGTCCAAGTAACTCAATCCTGGTTTTCAGAGGCATGTTCAACTCGCAGAAGTGCTGTTCAATGGGCTATCCACTCAATATTGGTCAGCTCTTCATTTTCCTCTCCACACAAACCAGCCTTCAGAAATCATTGGGCTCTCCACTACAGACTGTTCCATTCCTTCACTGCGATTCTGCAATTCATCTGACTCTCCGCTCCAGGCAGGTTTTCATTACAGCACTGGTGAATGACCAAGTAATCCAATGCTGGTTTTCAGCCGCCTTTTCACACTCGCAGTGTGCTGTTCAATTGTCTATCCACTCAAACCTGGTCAGCCTTTCATTTTCTTTTCCACAATATCAGACTTCAGAAATCATTGGAATCGCCAGTACAGAATGTTCCATTCATTCACTGCCAATCTGGAATTCATCTGAATCTGCACTCCAGGTAGGCTTTCATTACACCACTTATGAATGTCCAAGTAACACAATGCTGGTTTTCAGCGGTCTGTTCACACTCTAAGCCCTGCTTTTTACTGGGTATCCACACAACTGTGGTCAGCTCTTCATTTTCATGTCCAAACAATCCAGACTTGAGAAATCATTGCAATCTCCAGTACAGAATGTTCCATTCATTCACTGCGAATCTGGAATTCAACTGAATCTCCACTACCTGCAGATTTATCTTACACCACTTGTGAATGTCCAAGTAAAACAATGCTGGTTTTCAGAGGCCTGTTCATGTTCGCAGTCGTGCTGTTCAATTGGCTATCCACTCAACCTGTTTTGCTCCTCATTTTCCTGTGCACACAACCCAGCCTTCAGAAATCATTGTAATCTCCACTACAGGATGTTCCATTCATTCACTGGGAATCTGGAATTCATCTGAATCTGCACTCCACGCAGGCTTTCGTTACACCACTGCTGAAAGTCGAAGTAATGCAATACTGGTTTTCAGTGGTCTGTTCACATTCGAAGCCGAGGCTTTTTACAGGCTATCCACTCAACACTGGTCAGCTCTTCATTTTCGTGTCCCCACAATCCAGATTTCAGAAAACATTGCAATCTCCACTACAGAATGTTCCATTCATTCACTGCGAGTCTGGAGTTTATCTGATTCTCCACTCCCACCTGGTTAACATTACACCACTTGTGAATGTCCAAGTAAGCCAATGCTGGTTTTCAGAGGCCTGTTCATACTCGCAGCCGTGCTGTTTAATTGACAATTCACTCCACCCTGTTCAGCTCTTCATTGTCCCACCACACTACCAGCCTTCAGAAATCTTTGTTATCTCCACTACAGAATGTTCCATTCATTCACTGCGAATCTGGAATTCATCTGACTCTCAACTCCACGCAGGTTTTCATTACACCACTGTTGAATGTCCAAGTAACCCAATGCTGGTTTTCAACGGCCTGTTCATATTCGCAGCCCTGCTGTTTACTAGGCTATCGATTCAAGCCTGGTCAGCTCTTCATTTTCCTGTCCACACAACACAGGCTTCAGAAATCATTGGAATCTCCTCTACAGAATGTTCCATTCATTCACTGCGAATGTGGAATTCAACTGACTCTCCACTCCATGCAGGTTTTCCTTACACCACTGATGAATGTCCAAGTAACCCAATGCTGGTTTTCAGCTGCATGTTCACACTCGCAGCCATGCTATACAATTGGCTTTCCACTAAATCCTGATTAGTTCTTGATTTTCCTTCCACACGACCCAGCCTTCAGAAATCGTTGGAATCTCCACTAGAGAATGTTCCATTCATTCACTGCGAATCTGGAATTCCTCTGAACCTCCACTCCCGGCAGGTTTTCGTTACACCACTGTTGAATGTCCAAGTAACCCAATGTTTTAAGTGTTTTCTTCACAAGCGCAGTGGTGCTGTTCAATTGGCTATCCACTCAACCCTGGCCAGCTCTACATTTTCCTGTCCACACCACAGAGACTGGAGAAATCATTGTTATCTCCACTACAGAATGTTCCATTCATTCACAGCGAATCTGGAATTCATCTGAATCTCCACTCCCGGCAGGTTTTCGTGACACCACTGGTAAATATCCAAGTAAGCCAATGCTGGTTTTAAGTGGCCTGCTCATACTCTCAGCCGTGCTGTTCAATTTGCTATCCACTCAACCCTCTTCAGCTCCATTTTCCTGTCCACATAACCCAAACTTCAGAAACAATTGGTATCTCCTCCACAGAATGTTCCATTCATTGACGGCAAATCTGAAATTCATCTAATTCTCAACTCCCGTCAGGTTTTCGTTACACCACTTGTGAATGTCCAATTAAGCCAAAGCTGGTTTTCAGTGGCCTGTTCTTACTACGAGACGTGCTGTTCATTTGGCTATCCATTCCACCCTGTTCAGCTCTACATTTTCGTGTCCACAAAACCCAGCCTTCAGAAATCATTGGAATCACCACTAGAGTATGTTCCATTCATTCACTGCGAATCTGGAATTCATCTGAATCTCCACTCCCGGCAGGTTTTCATTGCACCACTGCTGAATGTTCAAGTAACGCAATGATGGTTTTCAGCGGTCTATTCACACTCGAACCCGTGCTGTTCACGGTCTAGCGACTCAACACTGGTGAGTTCTTCTTTTTCCAGTTCAGACAATACAAACCTCAGAAACCATTGCAATCTACACTACAGAATGTTTCATTCATTCAGGCGAATCTTGAATTCATCTTGTTCTCCACTCCCAGCAGGTTTTCGTTTCACCACTGGTGAATGTCCAAGCAACCCAAGGCTGGTTTCAGCTGCGTGTTAACACTCGCAGCCGTGCTGTTCAATTGGCTATCCAGTGAACGCTGGTTAGCTCTTGATTTTCCTTCCACACACCGAGCCTTCAGAAATCATTCTTATCTCCACTTCAGAATGTTCCATTCGTTCCCTGCGAATCTGGAATTCCTCTGACTCTCCACACCAGGCAGATTTTCCTAACAACACTGGTGAATGACCAGGTAATCCAATGCTGGTTTTCAGCGGCTGTTCACACTCACAGCCTTGCTGTTCAATTGGCAATCCAGTCAAACCTAGTCAGCTCTTCATTTTCCTGTCCACACAACCCAGCGTTCAGAAATCATTGGAATCTCTACTACAGAAATTTCCATTCATTCACTGTGAATCTGGAAATACTCTGAATCTGCATTCCAGGAAGGCTTTCGTTACACCACTGATGAATGTCCAAGTAATGCAATGCTGCTTCTTAGTGGTCTGTTCACACTCGAAACCGTGCTGTTCATTGGCTATCCACTCAATATCGGTCAGCTCTTCAATATCCTGTCCAGACTATCCAGATTCCTAAATGTTGGCAATCACCACTACAGAATGTTCCATTCAATCACGCGAATCTGGAATTCATCAGAGTCTCCACTCCTGGAAGGTTTTCGTGACACCACTGGTAAATGTCCAAGGAAGACAATGCTGGTTTTAAGCCGCCTGCTAACACACTCAGCCGTGCTGTTCAATTTGCTATCCACCCAACCCTATTCAGCTCTACATTTTCCTGTCCTCATAACCCAACCTTCAGAAATAATTGGTATCTCCTCCACAGAATGTTCCGTTCATTCACTGCGAATCTTAAATTCATCTGACTCTCAACTCCCGGCGGGTTATCGTTACACCACTTGTGAATGTCCAAGTAAGCCAATGCTGGTTTTCAGTGGCCTGTTCATACTAAGAGACGTGCTGTTCATTTGGCTATCCACTCCACCCTGTTCAGCTCTACATTTTCGTGTCCACAAAACCCAGCCTTCAGAAATCATTGGAATCACCACTAGAGAATGTTCCATTCATTCACTGCGAATCTGGAATTCCTCTGAACCTCCACTCCTGGCAGGTTTTCGTTACGCCACTGGTGAATGTCCAAGTAACTCAATCCTGGTTTTCAGAGGCATGTTCAACTCGCAGAAGTGCTGTTCAATGGGCTATCCACTCAATATTGGTCAGCTCTTCATTTTCCTCTCCACACAAACCAGCCTTCAGAAATCATTGGGCTCTCCACTACAGACTGTTCCATTCATTCACTGCGATTCTGCAATTCATCTGACTCTCCGCTCCAGGCAGGTTTTCATTACAGCACTGGTGAATGACCAAGTAATCCAATGCTGGTTTTCAGCCGCCTTTTCACACTCGCAGTGTGCTGTTCAATTGTCTATCCACTCAAACCTGGTCAGCCTTTCATTTTCTTTTCCACAATATCAGACTTCAGAAATCATTGGAATCGCCAGTACAGAATGTTCCATTCATTCACTGCCAATCTGGAATTCATCTGAATCTGCACTCCAGGTAGGCTTTCATTACACCACTTATGAATGTCCAAGTAACACAATGCTGGTTTTCAGCGGTCTGTTCACACTCTAAGCCCTGCTTTTTACTGGGTATCCACACAACTGTGGTCAGCTCTTCATTTTCATGTCCAAACAATCCAGACTTGAGAAATCATTGCAATCTCCAGTACAGAATGTTCCATTCATTCACTGCGAATCTGGAATTCAACTGAATCTCCACTACCTGCAGATTTATCTTACACCACTTGTGAATGTCCAAGTAAAACAATGCTGGTTTTCAGAGGCCTGTTCATGTTCGCAGTCGTGCTGTTCAATTGGCTATCCACTCAACCTGTTTTGCTCCTCATTTTCCTGTGCACACAACCCAGCCTTCAGAAATCATTGTAATCTCCACTACAGGATGTTCCATTCATTCACTGGGAATCTGGAATTCATCTGAATCTGCACTCCACGCAGGCTTTCGTTACACCACTGCTGAAAGTCGAAGTAATGCAATACTGGTTTTCAGTGGTCTGTTCACATTCGAAGCCGAGGCTTTTTACAGGCTATCCACTCAACACTGGTCAGCTCTTCATTTTCGTGTCCCCACAATCCAGATTTCAGAAATCATTGCAATCTCCACTACAGAATGTTCCATTCATTCACTGCGAGTCTGGAGTTTATCTGATTCTCCACTCCCGCCTGGTTAACATTACACCACTTGTGAATGTCCAAGTAAGCCAATGCTGGTTTTCAGAGGCCTGTTCATACTCGCAGCCGTGCTGTTTAATTGACAATTCACTCCACCCTGTTCAGCTCTTCATTGTCCCACCACACTACCAGCCTTCAGAAATCTTTGTTATCTCCACTACAGAATGTTCCATTCATTCACTGCGAATCTGGAATTCATCTGACTCTCAACTCCACGCAGGTTTTCATTACACCACTGTTGAATGTCCAAGTAACCCAATGCTGGTTTTCAACGGCCTGTTCATATTCGCAGCCCTGCTGTTTACTAGGCTATCGATTCAAGCCTGGTCAGCTCTTCATTTTCCTGTCCACACAACACAGGCTTCAGAAATCATTGGAATCTCCTCTACAGAATGTTCCATTCATTCACTGCGAATGTGGAATTCAACTGACTCTCCACTCCATGCAGGTTTTCCTTACACCACTGATGAATGTCCAAGTAACCCAATGCTGGTTTTCAGCTGCATGTTCACACTCGCAGCCATGCTATACAATTGGCTTTCCACTAAATCCTGATTAGTTCTTGATTTTCCTTCCACACGACCCAGCCTTCAGAAATCGTTGGAATCTCCACTAGAGAATGTTCCATTCATTCACTGCGAATCTGGAATTCCTCTGAACCTCCACTCCCGGCAGGTTTTCGTTACACCACTGTTGAATGTCCAAGTAACCCAATGTTTTAAGTGTTTTCTTCACAAGCGCAGTGGTGCTGTTCAATTGGCTATCCACTCAACCCTGGCCAGCTCTACATTTTCCTGTCCACACCACAGAGACTGGAGAAATCATTGTTATCTCCACTACAGAATGTTCCATTCATTCACAGCGAATCTGGAATTCATCTGAATCTCCACTCCCGGCAGGTTTTCGTGACACCACTGGTAAATATCCAAGTAAGCCAATGCTGGTTTTAAGTGGCCTGCTCATACTCTCAGCCGTGCTGTTCAATTTGCTATCCACTCAACCCTCTTCAGCTCCATTTTCCTGTCCACATAACCCAAACTTCAGAAACAATTGGTATCTCCTCCACAGAATGTTCCATTCATTGACGGCAAATCTGAAATTCATCTAATTCTCAACTCCCGTCAGGTTTTCGTTACACCACTTGTGAATGTCCAATTAAGCCAAAGCTGGTTTTCAGTGGCCTGTTCTTACTACGAGACGTGCTGTTCATTTGGCTATCCATTCCACCCTGTTCAGCTCTACATTTTCGTGTCCACAAAACCCAGCCTTCAGAAATCATTGGAATCACCACTAGAGTATGTTCCATTCATTCACTGCGAATCTGGAATTCATCTGAATCTCCACTCCCGGCAGGTTTTCATTGCACCACTGCTGAATGTTCAAGTAACGCAATGATGGTTTTCAGCGGTCTATTCACACTCGAACCCGTGCTGTTCACGGTCTAGCGACTCAACACTGGTGAGTTCTTCTTTTTCCAGTTCAGACAATACAAACCTCAGAAACCATTGCAATCTACACTACAGAATGTTTCATTCATTCAGGCGAATCTTGAATTCATCTTGTTCTCCACTCCCAGCAGGTTTTCGTTTCACCACTGGTGAATGTCCAAGCAACCCAAGGCTGGTTTCAGCTGCGTGTTAACACTCGCAGCCGTGCTGTTCAATTGGCTATCCAGTGAACGCTGGTTAGCTCTTGATTTTCCTTCCACACACCGAGCCTTCAGAAATCATTCTTATCTCCACTTCAGAATGTTCCATTCGTTCCCTGCGAATCTGGAATTCCTCTGACTCTCCACACCAGGCAGATTTTCCTAACAACACTGGTGAATGACCAGGTAATCCAATGCTGGTTTTCAGCGGCTGTTCACACTCACAGCCTTGCTGTTCAATTGGCAATCCAGTCAAACCTAGTCAGCTCTTCATTTTCCTGTCCACACAACCCAGCGTTCAGAAATCATTGGAATCTCTACTACAGAAATTTCCATTCATTCACTGTGAATCTGGAAATACTCTGAATCTGCATTCCAGGAAGGCTTTCGTTACACCACTGATGAATGTCCAAGTAATGCAATGCTGCTTCTTAGTGGTCTGTTCACACTCGAAACCGTGCTGTTCATTGGCTATCCACTCAATATCGGTCAGCTCTTCAATATCCTGTCCAGACTATCCAGATTCCTAAATGTTGGCAATCACCACTACAGAATGTTCCATTCAATCACGCGAATCTGGAATTCATCAGAGTCTCCACTCCTGGAAGGTTTTCGTGACACCACTGGTAAATGTCCAAGGAAGACAATGCTGGTTTTAAGCCGCCTGCTAACACACTCAGCCGTGCTGTTCAATTTGCTATCCACCCAACCCTATTCAGCTCTACATTTTCCTGTCCTCATAACCCAACCTTCAGAAATAATTGGTATCTCCTCCACAGAATGTTCCGTTCATTCACTGCGAATCTTAAATTCATCTGACTCTCAACTCCCGGCGGGTTATCGTTACACCACTTGTGAATGTCCAAGTAAGCCAATGCTGGTTTTCAGTGGCCTGTTCATACTAAGAGACGTGCTGTTCATTTGGCTATCCACTCCACCCTGTTCAGCTCTACATTTTCGTGTCCACAAAACCCAGCCTTCAGAAATCATTGGAATCACCACTAGAGAATGTTCCATTCATTCACTGCGAATCTGGAATTCCTCTGAACCTCCACTCCTGGCAGGTTTTCGTTACGCCACTGGTGAATGTCCAAGTAACTCAATACTGGTTTTCAGAGGCATGTTCAACTCGCAGAAGTGCTGTTCAATGGGCTATCCACTCAATATTGGTCAGCTCTTCATTTTCCTCTCCACACAAACCAGCCTTCAGAAATCATTGGGCTCTCCACTACAGACTGTTCCATTCATTCACTGCGATTCTGCAATTCATCTGACTCTCCGCTCCAGGCAGGTTTTCATTACAGCACTGGTGAATGACCAAGTAATCCAATGCTGGTTTTCAGCCGCCTTTTCACACTCGCAGTGTGCTGTTCAATTGTCTATCCACTCAAACCTGGTCAGCCTTTCATTTTCTTTTCCACAATATCAGACTTCAGAAATCATTGGAATCGCCAGTACAGAATGTTCCATTCATTCACTGCCAATCTGGAATTCATCTGAATCTGCACTCCAGGTAGGCTTTCATTACACCACTTATGAATGTCCAAGTAACACAATGCTGGTTTTCAGCGGTCTGTTCACACTCTAAGCCCTGCTTTTTACTGGGTATCCACACAACTGTGGTCAGCTCTTCATTTTCATGTCCAAACAATCCAGACTTGAGAAATCATGGCAATCTCCAGTACAGAATGTTCCATTCATTCACTGCGAATCTGGAATTCAACTGAATCTCCACTACCTGCAGATTTATCTTACACCACTTGTGAATGTCCAAGTAAAACAATGCTGGTTTTCAGAGGCCTGTTCATGTTCGCAGTCGTGCTGTTCAATTGGCTATCCACTCAACCTGTTTTGCTCCTCATTTTCCTGTGCACACAACCCAGCCTTCAGAAATCATTGTAATCTCCACTACAGGATGTTCCATTCATTCACTGGGAATCTGGAATTCATCTGAATCTGCACTCCACGCAGGCTTTCGTTACACCACTGCTGAAAGTCGAAGTAATGCAATACTGGTTTTCAGTGGTCTGTTCACATTCGAAGCCGAGGCTTTTTACAGGCTATCCACTCAACACTGGTCAGCTCTTCATTTTCGTGTCCCCACAATCCAGATTTCAGAAATCATTGCAATCTCCACTACAGAATGTTCCATTCATTCACTGCGAGTCTGGAGTTTATCTGATTCTCCACTCCCGCCTGGTTAACATTACACCACTTGTGAATGTCCAAGTAAGCCAATGCTGGTTTTCAGAGGCCTGTTCATACTCGCAGCCGTGCTGTTTAATTGACAATTCACTCCACCCTGTTCAGCTCTTCATTGTCCCACCACACTACCAGCCTTCAGAAATCTTTGTTATCTCCACTACAGAATGTTCCATTCATTCACTGCGAATCTGGAATTCATCTGACTCTCAACTCCACGCAGGTTTTCATTACACCACTGTTGAATGTCCAAGTAACCCAATGCTGGTTTTCAGCGGCCTGTTCATATTCGCAGCCCTGCTGTTTACTTGGCTATCGATTCAAGCCTGGTCAGCTCTTCATTTTCCTGTCCACACAACACAGGCTTCAGAAATCATTGGAATCTCCTCTACAGAATGTTCCATTCATTCACTGCGAATGTGGAATTCAACTGACTCTCCACTCCATGCAGGTTTTCCTTACACCACTGATGAATGTCCAAGTAACCCAATGCTGGTTTTCAGCTGCATGTTCACACTCGCAGCCATGCTATACAATTGGCTTTCCACTAAATCCTGATTAGTTCTTGATTTTCCTTCCACACGACCCAGCCTTCAGAAATCGTTGGAATCTCCACTAGAGAATGTTCCATTCATTCACTGCGAATCTGGAATTCCTCTGAACCTCCACTCCCGGCAGGTTTTCGTTACACCACTGTTGAATGTCCAAGTAACCCAATGTTTTAAGTGTTTTCTTCACAAGCGCAGTGGTGCTGTTCAATTGGCTATCCACTCAACCCTGGCCAGCTCTACATTTTCCTGTCCACACCACAGAGACTGGAGAAATCATTGTTATCTCCACTACAGAATGTTCCATTCATTCACAGCGAATCTGGAATTCATCTGAATCTCCACTCCCGGCAGGTTTTCGTGACACCACTGGTAAATATCCAAGTAAGCCAATGCTGGTTTTAAGTGGCCTGCTCATACTCTCAGCCGTGCTGTTCAATTTGCTATCCACTCAACCCTCTTCAGCTCCATTTTCCTGTCCACATAACCCAAACTTCAGAAACAATTGGTATCTCCTCCACAGAATGTTCCATTCATTGACGGCAAATCTGAAATTCATCTAATTCTCAACTCCCGTCAGGTTTTCGTTACACCACTTGTGAATGTCCAATTAAGCCAAAGCTGGTTTTCAGTGGCCTGTTCTTACTACGAGACGTGCTGTTCATTTGGCTATCCATTCCACCCTGTTCAGCTCTACATTTTCGTGTCCACAAAACCCAGCCTTCAGAAATCATTGGAATCACCACTAGAGTATGTTCCATTCATTCACTGCGAATCTGGAATTCATCTGAATCTCCACTCCCGGCAGGTTTTCATTGCACCACTGCTGAATGTTCAAGTAACGCAATGATGGTTTTCAGCGGTCTATTCACACTCGAACCCGTGCTGTTCACGGTCTAGCGACTCAACACTGGTGAGTTCTTCTTTTTCCAGTTCAGACAATACAAACCTCAGAAACCATTGCAATCTACACTACAGAATGTTTCATTCATTCAGGCGAATCTTGAATTCATCTTGTTCTCCACTCCCAGCAGGTTTTCGTTTCACCACTGGTGAATGTCCAAGCAACCCAAGGCTGGTTTCAGCTGCGTGTTAACACTCGCAGCCGTGCTGTTCAATTGGCTATCCAGTGAACGCTGGTTAGCTCTTGATTTTCCTTCCACACACCGAGCCTTCAGAAATCATTCTTATCTCCACTTCAGAATGTTCCATTCGTTCCCTGCGAATCTGGAATTCCTCTGACTCTCCACACCAGGCAGATTTTCCTAACAACACTGGTGAATGACCAGGTAATCCAATGCTGGTTTTCAGCGGCTGTTCACACTCACAGCCTTGCTGTTCAATTGGCAATCCAGTCAAACCTAGTCAGCTCTTCATTTTCCTGTCCACACAACCCAGCGTTCAGAAATCATTGGAATCTCTACTACAGAAATTTCCATTCATTCACTGTGAATCTGGAAATACTCTGAATCTGCATTCCAGGAAGGCTTTCGTTACACCACTGATGAATGTCCAAGTAATGCAATGCTGCTTCTTAGTGGTCTGTTCACACTCGAAACCGTGCTGTTCATTGGCTATCCACTCAATATCGGTCAGCTCTTCAATATCCTGTCCAGACTATCCAGATTCCTAAATGTTGGCAATCACCACTACAGAATGTTCCATTCAATCACGCGAATCTGGAATTCATCAGAGTCTCCACTCCTGGAAGGTTTTCGTGACACCACTGGTAAATGTCCAAGGAAGACAATGCTGGTTTTAAGCCGCCTGCTAACACACTCAGCCGTGCTGTTCAATTTGCTATCCACCCAACCCTATTCAGCTCTACATTTTCCTGTCCTCATAACCCAACCTTCAGAAATAATTGGTATCTCCTCCACAGAATGTTCCGTTCATTCACTGCGAATCTTAAATTCATCTGACTCTCAACTCCCGGCGGGTTATCGTTACACCACTTGTGAATGTCCAAGTAAGCCAATGCTGGTTTTCAGTGGCCTGTTCATACTAAGAGACGTGCTGTTCATTTGGCTATCCACTCCACCCTGTTCAGCTCTACATTTTCGTGTCCACAAAACCCAGCCTTCAGAAATCATTGGAATCACCACTAGAGAATGTTCCATTCATTCACTGCGAATCTGGAATTCCTCTGAACCTCCACTCCTGGCAGGTTTTCGTTACGCCACTGGTGAATGTCCAAGTAACTCAATACTGGTTTTCAGAGGCATGTTCAACTCGCAGAAGTGCTGTTCAATGGGCTATCCACTCAATATTGGTCAGCTCTTCATTTTCCTCTCCACACAAACCAGCCTTCAGAAATCATTGGGCTCTCCACTACAGACTGTTCCATTCATTCACTGCGATTCTGCAATTCATCTGACTCTCCGCTCCAGGCAGGTTTTCATTACAGCACTGGTGAATGACCAAGTAATCCAATGCTGGTTTTCAGCCGCCTTTTCACACTCGCAGTGTGCTGTTCAATTGTCTATCCACTCAAACCTGGTCAGCCTTTCATTTTCTTTTCCACAATATCAGACTTCAGAAATCATTGGAATCGCCAGTACAGAATGTTCCATTCATTCACTGCCAATCTGGAATTCATCTGAATCTGCACTCCAGGTAGGCTTTCATTACACCACTTATGAATGTCCAAGTAACACAATGCTGGTTTTCAGCGGTCTGTTCACACTCTAAGCCCTGCTTTTTACTGGGTATCCACACAACTGTGGTCAGCTCTTCATTTTCATGTCCAAACAATCCAGACTTGAGAAATCATGGCAATCTCCAGTACAGAATGTTCCATTCATTCACTGCGAATCTGGAATTCAACTGAATCTCCACTACCTGCAGATTTATCTTACACCACTTGTGAATGTCCAAGTAAAACAATGCTGGTTTTCAGAGGCCTGTTCATGTTCGCAGTCGTGCTGTTCAATTGGCTATCCACTCAACCTGTTTTGCTCCTCATTTTCCTGTGCACACAACCCAGCCTTCAGAAATCATTGTAATCTCCACTACAGGATGTTCCATTCATTCACTGGGAATCTGGAATTCATCTGAATCTGCACTCCACGCAGGCTTTCGTTACACCACTGCTGAAAGTCGAAGTAATGCAATACTGGTTTTCAGTGGTCTGTTCACATTCGAAGCCGAGGCTTTTTACAGGCTATCCACTCAACACTGGTCAGCTCTTCATTTTCGTGTCCCCACAATCCAGATTTCAGAAATCATTGCAATCTCCACTACAGAATGTTCCATTCATTCACTGCGAGTCTGGAGTTTATCTGATTCTCCACTCCCGCCTGGTTAACATTACACCACTTGTGAATGTCCAAGTAAGCCAATGCTGGTTTTCAGAGGCCTGTTCATACTCGCAGCCGTGCTGTTTAATTGACAATTCACTCCACCCTGTTCAGCTCTTCATTGTCCCACCACACTACCAGCCTTCAGAAATCTTTGTTATCTCCACTACAGAATGTTCCATTCATTCACTGCGAATCTGGAATTCATCTGACTCTCAACTCCACGCAGGTTTTCATTACACCACTGTTGAATGTCCAAGTAACCCAATGCTGGTTTTCAGCGGCCTGTTCATATTCGCAGCCCTGCTGTTTACTTGGCTATCGATTCAAGCCTGGTCAGCTCTTCATTTTCCTGTCCACACAACACAGGCTTCAGAAATCATTGGAATCTCCTCTACAGAATGTTCCATTCATTCACTGCGAATGTGGAATTCAACTGACTCTCCACTCCATGCAGGTTTTCCTTACACCACTGATGAATGTCCAAGTAACCCAATGCTGGTTTTCAGCTGCATGTTCACACTCGCAGCCATGCTATACAATTGGCTTTCCACTAAATCCTGATTAGTTCTTGATTTTCCTTCCACACGACCCAGCCTTCAGAAATCGTTGGAATCTCCACTAGAGAATGTTCCATTCATTCACTGCGAATCTGGAATTCCTCTGAACCTCCACTCCCGGCAGGTTTTCGTTACACCACTGTTGAATGTCCAAGTAACCCAATGTTTTAAGTGTTTTCTTCACAAGCGCAGTGGTGCTGTTCAATTGGCTATCCACTCAACCCTGGCCAGCTCTACATTTTCCTGTCCACACCACAGAGACTGGAGAAATCATTGTTATCTCCACTACAGAATGTTCCATTCATTCACAGCGAATCTGGAATTCATCTGAATCTCCACTCCCGGCAGGTTTTCGTGACACCACTGGTAAATATCCAAGTAAGCCAATGCTGGTTTTAAGTGGCCTGCTCATACTCTCAGCCGTGCTGTTCAATTTGCTATCCACTCAACCCTCTTCAGCTCCATTTTCCTGTCCACATAACCCAAACTTCAGAAACAATTGGTATCTCCTCCACAGAATGTTCCATTCATTGACGGCAAATCTGAAATTCATCTAATTCTCAACTCCCGTCAGGTTTTCGTTACACCACTTGTGAATGTCCAATTAAGCCAAAGCTGGTTTTCAGTGGCCTGTTCTTACTACGAGACGTGCTGTTCATTTGGCTATCCATTCCACCCTGTTCAGCTCTACATTTTCGTGTCCACAAAACCCAGCCTTCAGAAATCATTGGAATCACCACTAGAGAATGTTCCATTCATTCACTGCGAATCTGGAATTCATCTGAATCTCCACTCCCGGCAGGTTTTCATTGCACCACTGCTGAATGTTCAAGTAACGCAATGATGGTTTTCAGCGGTCTATTCACACTCGAACCCGTGCTGTTCACGGTCTAGCGACTCAACACTGGTGAGTTCTTCTTTTTCCAGTTCAGACAATACAAACCTCAGAAACCATTGCAATCTACACTACAGAATGTTTCATTCATTCAGGCGAATCTTGAATTCATCTTGTTCTCCACTCCCAGCAGGTTTTCGTTTCACCACTGGTGAATGTCCAAGCAACCCAAGGCTGGTTTCAGCTGCGTGTTATCACTCGCAGCCGTGCTGTTCAATTGGCTATCCAGTGAACGCTGGTTAGCTCTTGATTTTCCTTCCACACACCGAGCCTTCAGAAATCATTCTTATCTCCACTTCAGAATGTTCCATTCATTCCCTGCGAATCTGGAATTCCTCTGACTCTCCACACCAGGCAGATTTTCCTAACAACACTGGTGAATGACCAGGTAATCCAATGCTGGTTTTCAGCGGCTGTTCACACTCACAGCCTTGCTGTTCAATTGGCAATCCAGTCAAACCTAGTCAGCTCTTCATTTTCCTGTCCACACAACCCAGCGTTCAGAAATCATTGGAATCTCTACTACAGAAATTTCCATTCATTCACTGTGAATCTGGAAATACTCTGAATCTGCATTCCAGGAAGGCTTTCGTTACACCACTGATGAATGTCCAAGTAATGCAATGCTGCTTCTTAGTGGTCTGTTCACACTCGAAACCGTGCTGTTCATTGGCTATCCACTCAATATCGGTCAGCTCTTCAATATCCTGTCCAGACTATCCAGATTCCTAAATGTTGGCAATCACCACTACAGAATGTTCCATTCAATCACGCGAATCTGGAATTCATCAGAGTCTCCACTCCTGGAAGGTTTTCGTGACACCACTGGTAAATGTCCAAGGAAGACAATGCTGGTTTTAAGCCGCCTGCTAACACACTCAGCCGTGCTGTTCAATTTGCTATCCACCCAACCCTATTCAGCTCTACATTTTCCTGTCCTCATAACCCAACCTTCAGAAATAATTGGTATCTCCTCCACAGAATGTTCCGTTCATTCACTGCGAATCTTAAATTCATCTGACTCTCAACTCCCGGCGGGTTATCGTTACACCACTTGTGAATGTCCAAGTAAGCCAATGCTGGTTTTCAGTGGCCTGTTCATACTAAGAGACGTGCTGTTCATTTGGCTATCCACTCCACCCTGTTCAGCTCTACATTTTCGTGTCCACAAAACCCAGCCTTCAGAAATCATTGGAATCACCACTAGAGAATGTTCCATTCATTCACTGCGAATCTGGAATTCCTCTGAACCTCCACTCCTGGCAGGTTTTCGTTACGCCACTGGTGAATGTCCAAGTAACTCAATACTGGTTTTCAGAGGCATGTTCAACTCGCAGAAGTGCTGTTCAATGGGCTATCCACTCAATATTGGTCAGCTCTTCATTTTCCTCTCCACACAAACCAGCCTTCAGAAATCATTGGGCTCTCCACTACAGACTGTTCCATTCATTCACTGCGATTCTGCAATTCATCTGACTCTCCGCTCCAGGCAGGTTTTCATTACAGCACTGGTGAATGACCAAGTAATCCAATGCTGGTTTTCAGCCGCCTTTTCACACTCGCAGTGTGCTGTTCAATTGTCTATCCACTCAAACCTGGTCAGCCTTTCATTTTCTTTTCCACAATATCAGACTTCAGAAATCATTGGAATCGCCAGTACAGAATGTTCCATTCATTCACTGCCAATCTGGAATTCATCTGAATCTGCACTCCAGGTAGGCTTTCATTACACCACTTATGAATGTCCAAGTAACACAATGCTGGTTTTCAGCGGTCTGTTCACACTCTAAGCCCTGCTTTTTACTGGGTATCCACACAACTGTGGTCAGCTCTTCATTTTCATGTCCAAACAATCCAGACTTGAGAAATCATGGCAATCTCCAGTACAGAATGTTCCATTCATTCACTGCGAATCTGGAATTCAACTGAATCTCCACTACCTGCAGATTTATCTTACACCACTTGTGAATGTCCAAGTAAAACAATGCTGGTTTTCAGAGGCCTGTTCATGTTCGCAGTCGTGCTGTTCAATTGGCTATCCACTCAACCTGTTTTGCTCCTCATTTTCCTGTGCACACAACCCAGCCTTCAGAAATCATTGTAATCTCCACTACAGGATGTTCCATTCATTCACTGGGAATCTGGAATTCATCTGAATCTGCACTCCACGCAGGCTTTCGTTACACCACTGCTGAAAGTCGAAGTAATGCAATACTGGTTTTCAGTGGTCTGTTCACATTCGAAGCCGAGGCTTTTTACAGGCTATCCACTCAACACTGGTCAGCTCTTCATTTTCGTGTCCCCACAATCCAGATTTCAGAAATCATTGCAATCTCCACTACAGAATGTTCCATTCATTCACTGCGAGTCTGGAGTTTATCTGATTCTCCACTCCCGCCTGGTTAACATTACACCACTTGTGAATGTCCAAGTAAGCCAATGCTGGTTTTCAGAGGCCTGTTCATACTCGCAGCCGTGCTGTTTAATTGACAATTCACTCCACCCTGTTCAGCTCTTCATTGTCCCACCACACTACCAGCCTTCAGAAATCTTTGTTATCTCCACTACAGAATGTTCCATTCATTCACTGCGAATCTGGAATTCATCTGACTCTCAACTCCACGCAGGTTTTCATTACACCACTGTTGAATGTCCAAGTAACCCAATGCTGGTTTTCAGCGGCCTGTTCATATTCGCAGCCCTGCTGTTTACTTGGCTATCGATTCAAGCCTGGTCAGCTCTTCATTTTCCTGTCCACACAACACAGGCTTCAGAAATCATTGGAATCTCCTCTACAGAATGTTCCATTCATTCACTGCGAATGTGGAATTCAACTGACTCTCCACTCCATGCAGGTTTTCCTTACACCACTGATGAATGTCCAAGTAACCCAATGCTGGTTTTCAGCTGCATGTTCACACTCGCAGCCATGCTATACAATTGGCTTTCCACTAAATCCTGATTAGTTCTTGATTTTCCTTCCACACGACCCAGCCTTCAGAAATCGTTGGAATCTCCACTAGAGAATGTTCCATTCATTCACTGCGAATCTGGAATTCCTCTGAACCTCCACTCCCGGCAGGTTTTCGTTACACCACTGTTGAATGTCCAAGTAACCCAATGTTTTAAGTGTTTTCTTCACAAGCGCAGTGGTGCTGTTCAATTGGCTATCCACTCAACCCTGGCCAGCTCTACATTTTCCTGTCCACACCACAGAGACTGGAGAAATCATTGTTATCTCCACTACAGAATGTTCCATTCATTCACAGCGAATCTGGAATTCATCTGAATCTCCACTCCCGGCAGGTTTTCGTGACACCACTGGTAAATATCCAAGTAAGCCAATGCTGGTTTTAAGTGGCCTGCTCATACTCTCAGCCGTGCTGTTCAATTTGCTATCCACTCAACCCTCTTCAGCTCCATTTTCCTGTCCACATAACCCAAACTTCAGAAACAATTGGTATCTCCTCCACAGAATGTTCCATTCATTGACGGCAAATCTGAAATTCATCTAATTCTCAACTCCCGTCAGGTTTTCGTTACACCACTTGTGAATGTCCAATTAAGCCAAAGCTGGTTTTCAGTGGCCTGTTCTTACTACGAGACGTGCTGTTCATTTGGCTATCCATTCCACCCTGTTCAGCTCTACATTTTCGTGTCCACAAAACCCAGCCTTCAGAAATCATTGGAATCACCACTAGAGAATGTTCCATTCATTCACTGCGAATCTGGAATTCATCTGAATCTCCACTCCCGGCAGGTTTTCATTGCACCACTGCTGAATGTTCAAGTAACGCAATGATGGTTTTCAGCGGTCTATTCACACTCGAACCCGTGCTGTTCACGGTCTAGCGACTCAACACTGGTGAGTTCTTCTTTTTCCAGTTCAGACAATACAAACCTCAGAAACCATTGCAATCTACACTACAGAATGTTTCATTCATTCAGGCGAATCTTGAATTCATCTTGTTCTCCACTCCCAGCAGGTTTTCGTTTCACCACTGGTGAATGTCCAAGCAACCCAAGGCTGGTTTCAGCTGCGTGTTAACACTCGCAGCCGTGCTGTTCAATTGGCTATCCAGTGAACGCTGGTTAGCTCTTGATTTTCCTTCCACACACCGAGCCTTCAGAAATCATTCTTATCTCCACTTCAGAATGTTCCATTCGTTCCCTGCGAATCTGGAATTCCTCTGACTCTCCACACCAGGCAGATTTTCCTAACAACACTGGTGAATGACCAGGTAATCCAATGCTGGTTTTCAGCGGCTGTTCACACTCACAGCCTTGCTGTTCAATTGGCAATCCAGTCAAACCTAGTCAGCTCTTCATTTTCCTGTCCACACAACCCAGCGTTCAGAAATCATTGGAATCTCTACTACAGAAATTTCCATTCATTCACTGTGAATCTGGAAATACTCTGAATCTGCATTCCAGGAAGGCTTTCGTTACACCACTGATGAATGTCCAAGTAATGCAATGCTGCTTCTTAGTGGTCTGTTCACACTCGAAACCGTGCTGTTCATTGGCTATCCACTCAATATCGGTCAGCTCTTCAATATCCTGTCCAGACTATCCAGATTCCTAAATGTTGGCAATCACCACTACAGAATGTTCCATTCAATCACGCGAATCTGGAATTCATCAGAGTCTCCACTCCTGGAAGGTTTTCGTGACACCACTGGTAAATGTCCAAGGAAGACAATGCTGGTTTTAAGCCGCCTGCTAACACACTCAGCCGTGCTGTTCAATTTGCTATCCACCCAACCCTATTCAGCTCTACATTTTCCTGTCCTCATAACCCAACCTTCAGAAATAATTGGTATCTCCTCCACAGAATGTTCCGTTCATTCACTGCGAATCTTAAATTCATCTGACTCTCAACTCCCGGCGGGTTATCGTTACACCACTTGTGAATGTCCAAGTAAGCCAATGCTGGTTTTCAGTGGCCTGTTCATACTAAGAGACGTGCTGTTCATTTGGCTATCCACTCCACCCTGTTCAGCTCTACATTTTCGTGTCCACAAAACCCAGCCTTCAGAAATCATTGGAATCACCACTAGAGAATGTTCCATTCATTCACTGCGAATCTGGAATTCCTCTGAACCTCCACTCCTGGCAGGTTTTCGTTACGCCACTGGTGAATGTCCAAGTAACTCAATACTGGTTTTCAGAGGCATGTTCAACTCGCAGAAGTGCTGTTCAATGGGCTATCCACTCAATATTGGTCAGCTCTTCATTTTCCTCTCCACACAAACCAGCCTTCAGAAATCATTGGGCTCTCCACTACAGACTGTTCCATTCATTCACTGCGATTCTGCAATTCATCTGACTCTCCGCTCCAGGCAGGTTTTCATTACAGCACTGGTGAATGACCAAGTAATCCAATGCTGGTTTTCAGCCGCCTTTTCACACTCGCAGTGTGCTGTTCAATTGTCTATCCACTCAAACCTGGTCAGCCTTTCATTTTCTTTTCCACAATATCAGACTTCAGAAATCATTGGAATCGCCAGTACAGAATGTTCCATTCATTCACTGCCAATCTGGAATTCATCTGAATCTGCACTCCAGGTAGGCTTTCATTACACCACTTATGAATGTCCAAGTAACACAATGCTGGTTTTCAGCGGTCTGTTCACACTCTAAGCCCTGCTTTTTACTGGGTATCCACACAACTGTGGTCAGCTCTTCATTTTCATGTCCAAACAATCCAGACTTGAGAAATCATGGCAATCTCCAGTACAGAATGTTCCATTCATTCACTGCGAATCTGGAATTCAACTGAATCTCCACTACCTGCAGATTTATCTTACACCACTTGTGAATGTCCAAGTAAAACAATGCTGGTTTTCAGAGGCCTGTTCATGTTCGCAGTCGTGCTGTTCAATTGGCTATCCACTCAACCTGTTTTGCTCCTCATTTTCCTGTGCACACAACCCAGCCTTCAGAAATCATTGTAATCTCCACTACAGGATGTTCCATTCATTCACTGGGAATCTGGAATTCATCTGAATCTGCACTCCACGCAGGCTTTCGTTACACCACTGCTGAAAGTCGAAGTAATGCAATACTGGTTTTCAGTGGTCTGTTCACATTCGAAGCCGAGGCTTTTTACAGGCTATCCACTCAACACTGGTCAGCTCTTCATTTTCGTGTCCCCACAATCCAGATTTCAGAAATCATTGCAATCTCCACTACAGAATGTTCCATTCATTCACTGCGAGTCTGGAGTTTATCTGATTCTCCACTCCCGCCTGGTTAACATTACACCACTTGTGAATGTCCAAGTAAGCCAATGCTGGTTTTCAGAGGCCTGTTCATACTCGCAGCCGTGCTGTTTAATTGACAATTCACTCCACCCTGTTCAGCTCTTCATTGTCCCACCACACTACCAGCCTTCAGAAATCTTTGTTATCTCCACTACAGAATGTTCCATTCATTCACTGCGAATCTGGAATTCATCTGACTCTCAACTCCACGCAGGTTTTCATTACACCACTGTTGAATGTCCAAGTAACCCAATGCTGGTTTTCAGCGGCCTGTTCATATTCGCAGCCCTGCTGTTTACTTGGCTATCGATTCAAGCCTGGTCAGCTCTTCATTTTCCTGTCCACACAACACAGGCTTCAGAAATCATTGGAATCTCCTCTACAGAATGTTCCATTCATTCACTGCGAATGTGGAATTCAACTGACTCTCCACTCCATGCAGGTTTTCCTTACACCACTGATGAATGTCCAAGTAACCCAATGCTGGTTTTCAGCTGCATGTTCACACTCGCAGCCATGCTATACAATTGGCTTTCCACTAAATCCTGATTAGTTCTTGATTTTCCTTCCACACGACCCAGCCTTCAGAAATCGTTGGAATCTCCACTAGAGAATGTTCCATTCATTCACTGCGAATCTGGAATTCCTCTGAACCTCCACTCCCGGCAGGTTTTCGTTACACCACTGTTGAATGTCCAAGTAACCCAATGTTTTAAGTGTTTTCTTCACAAGCGCAGTGGTGCTGTTCAATTGGCTATCCACTCAACCCTGGCCAGCTCTACATTTTCCTGTCCACACCACAGAGACTGGAGAAATCATTGTTATCTCCACTACAGAATGTTCCATTCATTCACAGCGAATCTGGAATTCATCTGAATCTCCACTCCCGGCAGGTTTTCGTGACACCACTGGTAAATATCCAAGTAAGCCAATGCTGGTTTTAAGTGGCCTGCTAATACTCTCAGCCGTGCTGTTCAATTTGCTATCCACTCAACCCTCTTCAGCTCCATTTTCCTGTCCACATAACCCAAACTTCAGAAACAATTGGTATCTCCTCCACAGAATGTTCCATTCATTGACGGCAAATCTGAAATTCATCTAATTCTCAACTCCCGTCAGGTTTTCGTTACACCACTTGTGAATGTCCAATTAAGCCAAAGCTGGTTTTCAGTGGCCTGTTCTTACTACGAGACGTGCTGTTCATTTGGCTATCCATTCCACCCTGTTCAGCTCTACATTTTCGTGTCCACAAAACCCAGCCTTCAGAAATCATTGGAATCACCACTAGAGAATGTTCCATTCATTCACTGCGAATCTGGAATTCATCTGAATCTCCACTCCCGGCAGGTTTTCATTGCACCACTGCTGAATGTTCAAGTAACGCAATGATGGTTTTCAGCGGTCTATTCACACTCGAACCCGTGCTGTTCACGGTCTAGCGACTCAACACTGGTGAGTTCTTCTTTTTCCAGTTCAGACAATACAAACCTCAGAAACCATTGCAATCTACACTACAGAATGTTTCATTCATTCAGGCGAATCTTGAATTCATCTTGTTCTCCACTCCCAGCAGGTTTTCGTTTCACCACTGGTGAATGTCCAAGCAACCCAAGGCTGGTTTCAGCTGCGTGTTAACACTCGCAGCCGTGCTGTTCAATTGGCTATCCAGTGAACGCTGGTTAGCTCTTGATTTTCCTTCCACACACCGAGCCTTCAGAAATCATTCTTATCTCCACTTCAGAATGTTCCATTCGTTCCCTGCGAATCTGGAATTCCTCTGACTCTCCACACCAGGCAGATTTTCCTAACAACACTGGTGAATGACCAGGTAATCCAATGCTGGTTTTCAGCGGCTGTTCACACTCACAGCCTTGCTGTTCAATTGGCAATCCAGTCAAACCTAGTCAGCTCTTCATTTTCCTGTCCACACAACCCAGCGTTCAGAAATCATTGGAATCTCTACTACAGAAATTTCCATTCATTCACTGTGAATCTGGAAATACTCTGAATCTGCATTCCAGGAAGGCTTTCGTTACACCACTGATGAATGTCCAAGTAATGCAATGCTGCTTCTTAGTGGTCTGTTCACACTCGAAACCGTGCTGTTCATTGGCTATCCACTCAATATCGGTCAGCTCTTCAATATCCTGTCCAGACTATCCAGATTCCTAAATGTTGGCAATCACCACTACAGAATGTTCCATTCAATCACGCGAATCTGGAATTCATCAGAGTCTCCACTCCTGGAAGGTTTTCGTGACACCACTGGTAAATGTCCAAGGAAGACAATGCTGGTTTTAAGCCGCCTGCTAACACACTCAGCCGTGCTGTTCAATTTGCTATCCACCCAACCCTATTCAGCTCTACATTTTCCTGTCCTCATAACCCAACCTTCAGAAATAATTGGTATCTCCTCCACAGAATGTTCCGTTCATTCACTGCGAATCTTAAATTCATCTGACTCTCAACTCCCGGCGGGTTATCGTTACACCACTTGTGAATGTCCAAGTAAGCCAATGCTGGTTTTCAGTGGCCTGTTCATACTAAGAGACGTGCTGTTCATTTGGCTATCCACTCCACCCTGTTCAGCTCTACATTTTCGTGTCCACAAAACCCAGCCTTCAGAAATCATTGGAATCACCACTAGAGAATGTTCCATTCATTCACTGCGAATCTGGAATTCCTCTGAACCTCCACTCCTGGCAGGTTTTCGTTACGCCACTGGTGAATGTCCAAGTAACTCAATACTGGTTTTCAGAGGCATGTTCAACTCGCAGAAGTGCTGTTCAATGGGCTATCCACTCAATATTGGTCAGCTCTTCATTTTCCTCTCCACACAAACCAGCCTTCAGAAATCATTGGGCTCTCCACTACAGACTGTTCCATTCATTCACTGCGATTCTGCAATTCATCTGACTCTCCGCTCCAGGCAGGTTTTCATTACAGCACTGGTGAATGACCAAGTAATCCAATGCTGGTTTTCAGCCGCCTTTTCACACTCGCAGTGTGCTGTTCAATTGTCTATCCACTCAAACCTGGTCAGCCTTTCATTTTCTTTTCCACAATATCAGACTTCAGAAATCATTGGAATCGCCAGTACAGAATGTTCCATTCATTCACTGCCAATCTGGAATTCATCTGAATCTGCACTCCAGGTAGGCTTTCATTACACCACTTATGAATGTCCAAGTAACACAATGCTGGTTTTCAGCGGTCTGTTCACACTCTAAGCCCTGCTTTTTACTGGGTATCCACACAACTGTGGTCAGCTCTTCATTTTCATGTCCAAACAATCCAGACTTGAGAAATCATGGCAATCTCCAGTACAGAATGTTCCATTCATTCACTGCGAATCTGGAATTCAACTGAATCTCCACTACCTGCAGATTTATCTTACACCACTTGTGAATGTCCAAGTAAAACAATGCTGGTTTTCAGAGGCCTGTTCATGTTCGCAGTCGTGCTGTTCAATTGGCTATCCACTCAACCTGTTTTGCTCCTCATTTTCCTGTGCACACAACCCAGCCTTCAGAAATCATTGTAATCTCCACTACAGGATGTTCCATTCATTCACTGGGAATCTGGAATTCATCTGAATCTGCACTCCACGCAGGCTTTCGTTACACCACTGCTGAAAGTCGAAGTAATGCAATACTGGTTTTCAGTGGTCTGTTCACATTCGAAGCCGAGGCTTTTTACAGGCTATCCACTCAACACTGGTCAGCTCTTCATTTTCGTGTCCCCACAATCCAGATTTCAGAAATCATTGCAATCTCCACTACAGAATGTTCCATTCATTCACTGCGAGTCTGGAGTTTATCTGATTCTCCACTCCCGCCTGGTTAACATTACACCACTTGTGAATGTCCAAGTAAGCCAATGCTGGTTTTCAGAGGCCTGTTCATACTCGCAGCCGTGCTGTTTAATTGACAATTCACTCCACCCTGTTCAGCTCTTCATTGTCCCACCACACTACCAGCCTTCAGAAATCTTTGTTATCTCCACTACAGAATGTTCCATTCATTCACTGCGAATCTGGAATTCATCTGACTCTCAACTCCACGCAGGTTTTCATTACACCACTGTTGAATGTCCAAGTAACCCAATGCTGGTTTTCAGCGGCCTGTTCATATTCGCAGCCCTGCTGTTTACTTGGCTATCGATTCAAGCCTGGTCAGCTCTTCATTTTCCTGTCCACACAACACAGGCTTCAGAAATCATTGGAATCTCCTCTACAGAATGTTCCATTCATTCACTGCGAATGTGGAATTCAACTGACTCTCCACTCCATGCAGGTTTTCCTTACACCACTGATGAATGTCCAAGTAACCCAATGCTGGTTTTCAGCTGCATGTTCACACTCGCAGCCATGCTATACAATTGGCTTTCCACTAAATCCTGATTAGTTCTTGATTTTCCTTCCACACGACCCAGCCTTCAGAAATCGTTGGAATCTCCACTAGAGAATGTTCCATTCATTCACTGCGAATCTGGAATTCCTCTGAACCTCCACTCCCGGCAGGTTTTCGTTACACCACTGTTGAATGTCCAAGTAACCCAATGTTTTAAGTGTTTTCTTCACAAGCGCAGTGGTGCTGTTCAATTGGCTATCCACTCAACCCTGGCCAGCTCTACATTTTCCTGTCCACACCACAGAGACTGGAGAAATCATTGTTATCTCCACTACAGAATGTTCCATTCATTCACAGCGAATCTGGAATTCATCTGAATCTCCACTCCCGGCAGGTTTTCGTGACACCACTGGTAAATATCCAAGTAAGCCAATGCTGGTTTTAAGTGGCCTGCTCATACTCTCAGCCGTGCTGTTCAATTTGCTATCCACTCAACCCTCTTCAGCTCCATTTTCCTGTCCACATAACCCAAACTTCAGAAACAATTGGTATCTCCTCCACAGAATGTTCCATTCATTGACGGCAAATCTGAAATTCATCTAATTCTCAACTCCCGTCAGGTTTTCGTTACACCACTTGTGAATGTCCAATTAAGCCAAAGCTGGTTTTCAGTGGCCTGTTCTTACTACGAGACGTGCTGTTCATTTGGCTATCCATTCCACCCTGTTCAGCTCTACATTTTCGTGTCCACAAAACCCAGCCTTCAGAAATCATTGGAATCACCACTAGAGAATGTTCCATTCATTCACTGCGAATCTGGAATTCATCTGAATCTCCACTCCCGGCAGGTTTTCATTGCACCACTGCTGAATGTTCAAGTAACGCAATGATGGTTTTCAGCGGTCTATTCACACTCGAACCCGTGCTGTTCACGGTCTAGCGACTCAACACTGGTGAGTTCTTCTTTTTCCAGTTCAGACAATACAAACCTCAGAAACCATTGCAATCTACACTACAGAATGTTTCATTCATTCAGGCGAATCTTGAATTCATCTTGTTCTCCACTCCCAGCAGGTTTTCGTTTCACCACTGGTGAATGTCCAAGCAACCCAAGGCTGGTTTCAGCTGCGTGTTAACACTCGCAGCCGTGCTGTTCAATTGGCTATCCAGTGAACGCTGGTTAGCTCTTGATTTTCCTTCCACACACCGAGCCTTCAGAAATCATTCTTATCTCCACTTCAGAATGTTCCATTCGTTCCCTGCGAATCTGGAATTCCTCTGACTCTCCACACCAGGCAGATTTTCCTAACAACACTGGTGAATGACCAGGTAATCCAATGCTGGTTTTCAGCGGCTGTTCACACTCACAGCCTTGCTGTTCAATTGGCAATCCAGTCAAACCTAGTCAGCTCTTCATTTTCCTGTCCACACAACCCAGCGTTCAGAAATCATTGGAATCTCTACTACAGAAATTTCCATTCATTCACTGTGAATCTGGAAATACTCTGAATCTGCATTCCAGGAAGGCTTTCGTTACACCACTGATGAATGTCCAAGTAATGCAATGCTGCTTCTTAGTGGTCTGTTCACACTCGAAACCGTGCTGTTCATTGGCTATCCACTCAATATCGGTCAGCTCTTCAATATCCTGTCCAGACTATCCAGATTCCTAAATGTTGGCAATCACCACTACAGAATGTTCCATTCAATCACGCGAATCTGGAATTCATCAGAGTCTCCACTCCTGGAAGGTTTTCGTGACACCACTGGTAAATGTCCAAGGAAGACAATGCTGGTTTTAAGCCGCCTGCTAACACACTCAGCCGTGCTGTTCAATTTGCTATCCACCCAACCCTATTCAGCTCTACATTTTCCTGTCCTCATAACCCAACCTTCAGAAATAATTGGTATCTCCTCCACAGAATGTTCCGTTCATTCACTGCGAATCTTAAATTCATCTGACTCTCAACTACCGGCGGGTTATCGTTACACCACTTGTGAATGTCCAAGTAAGCCAATGCTGGTTTTCAGTGGCCTGTTCATACTAAGAGACGTGCTGTTCATTTGGCTATCCACTCCACCCTGTTCAGCTCTACATTTTCGTGTCCACAAAACCCAGCCTTCAGAAATCATTGGAATCACCACTAGAGAATGTTCCATTCATTCACTGCGAATCTGGAATTCCTCTGAACCTCCACTCCTGGCAGGTTTTCGTTACGCCACTGGTGAATGTCCAAGTAACTCAATACTGGTTTTCAGAGGCATGTTCAACTCGCAGAAGTGCTGTTCAATGGGCTATCCACTCAATATTGGTCAGCTCTTCATTTTCCTCTCCACACAAACCAGCCTTCAGAAATCATTGGGCTCTCCACTACAGACTGTTCCATTCATTCACTGCGATTCTGCAATTCATCTGACTCTCCGCTCCAGGCAGGTTTTCATTACAGCACTGGTGAATGACCAAGTAATCCAATGCTGGTTTTCAGCCGCCTTTTCACACTCGCAGTGTGCTGTTCAATTGTCTATCCACTCAAACCTGGTCAGCCTTTCATTTTCTTTTCCACAATATCAGACTTCAGAAATCATTGGAATCGCCAGTACAGAATGTTCCATTCATTCACTGCCAATCTGGAATTCATCTGAATCTGCACTCCAGGTAGGCTTTCATTACACCACTTATGAATGTCCAAGTAACACAATGCTGGTTTTCAGCGGTCTGTTCACACTCTAAGCCCTGCTTTTTACTGGGTATCCACACAACTGTGGTCAGCTCTTCATTTTCATGTCCAAACAATCCAGACTTGAGAAATCATGGCAATCTCCAGTACAGAATGTTCCATTCATTCACTGCGAATCTGGAATTCAACTGAATCTCCACTACCTGCAGATTTATCTTACACCACTTGTGAATGTCCAAGTAAAACAATGCTGGTTTTCAGAGGCCTGTTCATGTTCGCAGTCGTGCTGTTCAATTGGCTATCCACTCAACCTGTTTTGCTCCTCATTTTCCTGTGCACACAACCCAGCCTTCAGAAATCATTGTAATCTCCACTACAGGATGTTCCATTCATTCACTGGGAATCTGGAATTCATCTGAATCTGCACTCCACGCAGGCTTTCGTTACACCACTGCTGAAAGTCGAAGTAATGCAATACTGGTTTTCAGTGGTCTGTTCACATTCGAAGCCGAGGCTTTTTACAGGCTATCCACTCAACACTGGTCAGCTCTTCATTTTCGTGTCCCCACAATCCAGATTTCAGAAATCATTGCAATCTCCACTACAGAATGTTCCATTCATTCACTGCGAGTCTGGAGTTTATCTGATTCTCCACTCCCGCCTGGTTAACATTACACCACTTGTGAATGTCCAAGTAAGCCAATGCTGGTTTTCAGAGGCCTGTTCATACTCGCAGCCGTGCTGTTTAATTGACAATTCACTCCACCCTGTTCAGCTCTTCATTGTCCCACCACACTACCAGCCTTCAGAAATCTTTGTTATCTCCACTACAGAATGTTCCATTCATTCACTGCGAATCTGGAATTCATCTGAATCTCAACTCCACGCAGGTTTTCATTACACCACTGTTGAATGTCCAAGTAACCCAATGCTGGTTTTCAGCGGCCTGTTCATATTCGCAGCCCTGCTGTTTACTTGGCTATCGATTCAAGCCTGGTCAGCTCTTCATTTTCCTGTCCACACAACACAGGCTTCAGAAATCATTGGAATCTCCTCTACAGAATGTTCCATTCATTCACTGCGAATGTGGAATTCAACTGACTCTCCACTCCATGCAGGTTTTCCTTACACCACTGATGAATGTCCAAGTAACCCAATGCTGGTTTTCAGCTGCATGTTCACACTCGCAGCCATGCTATACAATTGGCTTTCCACTAAATCCTGATTAGTTCTTGATTTTCCTTCCACACGACCCAGCCTTCAGAAATCGTTGGAATCTCCACTAGAGAATGTTCCATTCATTCACTGCGAATCTGGAATTCCTCTGAACCTCCACTCCCGGCAGGTTTTCGTTACACCACTGTTGAATGTCCAAGTAACCCAATGTTTTAAGTGTTTTCTTCACAAGCGCAGTGGTGCTGTTCAATTGGCTATCCACTCAACCCTGGCCAGCTCTACATTTTCCTGTCCACACCACAGAGACTGGAGAAATCATTGTTATCTCCACTACAGAATGTTCCATTCATTCACAGCGAATCTGGAATTCATCTGAATCTCCACTCCCGGCAGGTTTTCGTGACACCACTGGTAAATATCCAAGTAAGCCAATGCTGGTTTTAAGTGGCCTGCTCATACTCTCAGCCGTGCTGTTCAATTTGCTATCCACTCAACCCTCTTCAGCTCCATTTTCCTGTCCACATAACCCAAACTTCAGAAACAATTGGTATCTCCTCCACAGAATGTTCCATTCATTGACGGCAAATCTGAAATTCATCTAATTCTCAACTCCCGTCAGGTTTTCGTTACACCACTTGTGAATGTCCAATTAAGCCAAAGCTGGTTTTCAGTGGCCTGTTCTTACTACGAGACGTGCTGTTCATTTGGCTATCCATTCCACCCTGTTCAGCTCTACATTTTCGTGTCCACAAAACCCAGCCTTCAGAAATCATTGGAATCACCACTAGAGAATGTTCCATTCATTCACTGCGAATCTGGAATTCATCTGAATCTCCACTCCCGGCAGGTTTTCATTGCACCACTGCTGAATGTTCAAGTAACGCAATGATGGTTTTCAGCGGTCTATTCACACTCGAACCCGTGCTGTTCACGGTCTAGCGACTCAACACTGGTGAGTTCTTCTTTTTCCAGTTCAGACAATACAAACCTCAGAAACCATTGCAATCTACACTACAGAATGTTTCATTCATTCAGGCGAATCTTGAATTCATCTTGTTCTCCACTCCCAGCAGGTTTTCGTTTCACCACTGGTGAATGTCCAAGCAACCCAAGGCTGGTTTCAGCTGCGTGTTAACACTCGCAGCCGTGCTGTTCAATTGGCTATCCAGTGAACGCTGGTTAGCTCTTGATTTTCCTTCCACACACCGAGCCTTCAGAAATCATTCTTATCTCCACTTCAGAATGTTCCATTCGTTCCCTGCGAATCTGGAATTCCTCTGACTCTCCACACCAGGCAGATTTTCCTAACAACACTGGTGAATGACCAGGTAATCCAATGCTGGTTTTCAGCGGCTGTTCACACTCACAGCCTTGCTGTTCAATTGGCAATCCAGTCAAACCTAGTCAGCTCTTCATTTTCCTGTCCACACAACCCAGCGTTCAGAAATCATTGGAATCTCTACTACAGAAATTTCCATTCATTCACTGTGAATCTGGAAATACTCTGAATCTGCATTCCAGGAAGGCTTTCGTTACACCACTGATGAATGTCCAAGTAATGCAATGCTGCTTCTTAGTGGTCTGTTCACACTCGAAACCGTGCTGTTCATTGGCTATCCACTCAATATCGGTCAGCTCTTCAATATCCTGTCCAGACTATCCAGATTCCTAAATGTTGGCAATCACCACTACAGAATGTTCCATTCAATCACGCGAATCTGGAATTCATCAGAGTCTCCACTCCTGGAAGGTTTTCGTGACACCACTGGTAAATGTCCAAGGAAGACAATGCTGGTTTTAAGCCGCCTGCTAACACACTCAGCCGTGCTGTTCAATTTGCTATCCACCCAACCCTATTCAGCTCTACATTTTCCTGTCCTCATAACCCAACCTTCAGAAATAATTGGTATCTCCTCCACAGAATGTTCCGTTCATTCACTGCGAATCTTAAATTCATCTGACTCTCAACTCCCGGCGGGTTATCGTTACACCACTTGTGAATGTCCAAGTAAGCCAATGCTGGTTTTCAGTGGCCTGTTCATACTAAGAGACGTGCTGTTCATTTGGCTATCCACTCCACCCTGTTCAGCTCTACATTCTCGTGTCCACAAAACCCAGCCTTCAGAAATCATTGGAATCACCACTAGAGAATGTTCCATTCATTCACTGCGAATCTGGAATTCCTCTGAACCTCCACTCCTGGCAGGTTTTCGTTACGCCACTGGTGAATGTCCAAGTAACTCAATACTGGTTTTCAGAGGCATGTTCAACTCGCAGAAGTGCTGTTCAATGGGCTATCCACTCAATATTGGTCAGCTCTTCATTTTCCTCTCCACACAAACCAGCCTTCAGAAATCATTGGGCTCTCCACTACAGACTGTTCCATTCATTCACTGCGATTCTGCAATTCATCTGACTCTCCGCTCCAGGCAGGTTTTCATTACAGCACTGGTGAATGACCAAGTAATCCAATGCTGGTTTTCAGCCGCCTTTTCACACTCGCAGTGTGCTGTTCAATTGTCTATCCACTCAAACCTGGTCAGCCTTTCATTTTCTTTTCCACAATATCAGACTTCAGAAATCATTGGAATCGCCAGTACAGAATGTTCCATTCATTCACTGCCAATCTGGAATTCATCTGAATCTGCACTCCAGGTAGGCTTTCATTACACCACTTATGAATGTCCAAGTAACACAATGCTGGTTTTCAGCGGTCTGTTCACACTCTAAGCCCTGCTTTTTACTGGGTATCCACACAACTGTGGTCAGCTCTTCATTTTCATGTCCAAACAATCCAGACTTGAGAAATCATTGCAATCTCCAGTACAGAATGTTCCATTCATTCACTGCGAATCTGGAATTCAACTGAATCTCCACTACCTGCAGATTTATCTTACACCACTTGTGAATGTCCAAGTAAAACAATGCTGGTTTTCAGAGGCCTGTTCATGTTCGCAGTCGTGCAGTTCAATTGGCTATCCACTCAACCTGTTTTGCTCCTCATTTTCCTGTGCACACAACCCAGCCTTCAGAAATCATTGTAATCTCCACTACAGGATGTTCCATTCATTCACTGGGAATCTGGAATTCATCTGAATCTGCACTCCACGCAGGCTTTCGTTACACCACTGCTGAAAGTCGAAGTAATGCAATACTGGTTTTCAGTGGTCTGTTCACATTCGAAGCCGAGGCTTTTTACAGGCTATCCACTCAACACTGGTCAGCTCTTCATTTTCGTGTCCCCACAATCCAGATTTCAGAAATCATTGCAATCTCCACTACAGAATGTTCCATTCATTCACTGCGAGTCTGGAGTTTATCTGATTCTCCACTCCCGCCTGGTTAACATTACACCACTTGTGAATGTCCAAGTAAGCCAATGCTGGTTTTCAGAGGCCTGTTCATACTCGCAGCCGTGCTGTTTAATTGACAATTCACTCCACCCTGTTCAGCTCTTCATTGTCCCACCACACTACCAGCCTTCAGAAATCTTTGTTATCTCCACTACAGAATGTTCCATTCATTCACTGCGAATCTGGAATTCATCTGACTCTCAACTCCACGCAGGTTTTCATTACACCACTGTTGAATGTCCAAGTAACCCAATGCTGGTTTTCAGCGGCCTGTTCATATTCGCAGCCCTGCTGTTTACTTGGCTATCGATTCAAGCCTGGTCAGCTCTTCATTTTCCTGTCCACACAACACAGGCTTCAGAAATCATTGGAATCTCCTCTACAGAATGTTCCATTCATTCACTGCGAATGTGGAATTCAACTGACTCTCCACTCCATGCAGGTTTTCCTTACACCACTGATGAATGTCCAAGTAACCCAATGCTGGTTTTCAGCTGCATGTTCACACTCGCAGCCATGCTATACAATTGGCTTTCCACTAAATCCTGATTAGTTCTTGATTTTCCTTCCACACGACCCAGCCTTCAGAAATCGTTGGAATCTCCACTAGAGAATGTTCCATTCATTCACTGCGAATCTGGAATTCCTCTGAACCTCCACTCCCGGCAGGTTTTCGTTACACCACTGTTGAATGTCCAAGTAACCCAATGTTTTAAGTGTTTTCTTCACAAGCGCAGTGGTGCTGTTCAATTGGCTATCCACTCAACCCTGGCCAGCTCTACATTTTCCTGTCCACACCACAGAGACTGGAGAAATCATTGTTATCTCCACTACAGAATGTTCCATTCATTCACAGCGAATCTGGAATTCATCTGAATCTCCACTCCCGGCAGGTTTTCGTGACACCACTGGTAAATATCCAAGTAAGCCAATGCTGGTTTTAAGTGGCCTGCTCATACTCTCAGCCGTGCTGTTCAATTTGCTATCCACTCAACCCTCTTCAGCTCCATTTTCCTGTCCACATAACCCAAACTTCAGAAACAATTGGTATCTCCTCCACAGAATGTTCCATTCATTGACGGCAAATCTGAAATTCATCTAATTCTCAACTCCCGTCAGGTTTTCGTTACACCACTTGTGAATGTCCAATTAAGCCAAAGCTGGTTTTCAGTGGCCTGTTCTTACTACGAGACGTGCTGTTCATTTGGCTATCCATTCCACCCTGTTCAGCTCTACATTTTCGTGTCCACAAAACCCAGCCTTCAGAAATCATTGGAATCACCACTAGAGAATGTTCCATTCATTCACTGCGAATCTGGAATTCATCTGAATCTCCACTCCCGGCAGGTTTTCATTGCACCACTGCTGAATGTTCAAGTAACGCAATGATGGTTTTCAGCGGTCTATTCACACTCGAACCCGTGCTGTTCACGGTCTAGCGACTCAACACTGGTGAGTTCTTCTTTTTCCAGTTCAGACAATACAAACCTCAGAAACCATTGCAATCTACACTACAGAATGTTTCATTCATTCAGGCGAATCTTGAATTCATCTTGTTCTCCACTCCCAGCAGGTTTTCGTTTCACCACTGGTGAATGTCCAAGCAACCCAAGGCTGGTTTCAGCTGCGTGTTAACACTCGCAGCCGTGCTGTTCAATTGGCTATCCAGTGAACGCTGGTTAGCTCTTGATTTTCCTTCCACACACCGAGCCTTCAGAAATCATTCTTATCTCCACTTCAGAATGTTCCATTCGTTCCCTGCGAATCTGGAATTCCTCTGACTCTCCACACCAGGCAGATTTTCCTAACAACACTGGTGAATGACCAGGTAATCCAATGCTGGTTTTCAGCGGCTGTTCACACTCACAGCCTTGCTGTTCAATTGGCAATCCAGTCAAACCTAGTCAGCTCTTCATTTTCCTGTCCACACAACCCAGCGTTCAGAAATCATTGGAATCTCTACTACAGAAATTTCCATTCATTCACTGTGAATCTGGAAATACTCTGAATCTGCATTCCAGGAAGGCTTTCGTTACACCACTGATGAATGTCCAAGTAATGCAATGCTGCTTCTTAGTGGTCTGTTCACACTCGAAACCGTGCTGTTCATTGGCTATCCACTCAATATCGGTCAGCTCTTCAATATCCTGTCCAGACTATCCAGATTCCTAAATGTTGGCAATCACCACTACAGAATGTTCCATTCAATCACGCGAATCTGGAATTCATCAGAGTCTCCACTCCTGGAAGGTTTTCGTGACACCACTGGTAAATGTCCAAGGAAGACAATGCTGGTTTTAAGCCGCCTGCTAACACACTCAGCCGTGCTGTTCAATTTGCTATCCACCCAACACTATTCAGCTCTACATTTTCCTGTCCTCATAACCCAACCTTCAGAAATAATTGGTATCTCCTCCACAGAATGTTCCGTTCATTCACTGCGAATCTTAAATTCATCTGACTCTCAACTCCCGGCGGGTTATCGTTACACCACTTGTGAATGTCCAAGTAAGCCAATGCTGGTTTTCAGTTGCCTGTTCATACTAAGAGACGTGCTGTTCATTTGGCTATCCACTCCACCCTGTTCAGCTCTACATTTTCGTGTCCACAAAACCCAGCCTTCAGAAATCATTGGAATCACCACTAGAGAATGTTCCATTCATTCACTGCGAATCTGGAATTCCTCTGAACCTCCACTCCTGGCAGGTTTTCGTTACGCCACTGGTGAATGTCCAAGTAACTCAATACTGGTTTTCAGAGGCATGCTGTTCAATGGGCTATCCACTCAATATTGGTCAGCTCTTCATTTTCCTCTCCACACAAACCAGCCTTCAGAAATCATTGGGCTCTCCACTACAGACTGTTCCATTCATTCACTGCGATTCTGCAATTCATCTGACTCTCCGCTCCAGGCAGGTTTTCATTACAGCACTGGTGAATGACCAAGTAATCCAATGCTGGTTTTCAGCCGCCTTTTCACACTCGCAGTGTGCTGTTCAATTGTCTATCCACTCAAACCTGGTCAGCCTTTCATTTTCTTTTCCACAATATCAGACTTCAGAAATCATTGGAATCGCCAGTACAGAATGTTCCATTCATTCACTGCCAATCTGGAATTCATCTGAATCTGCACTCCAGGTAGGCTTTCATTACACCACTTATGAATGTCCAAGTAACACAATGCTGGTTTTCAGCGGTCTGTTCACACTCTAAGCCCTGCTTTTTACTGGGTATCCACACAACTGTGGTCAGCTCTTCATTTTCATGTCCAAACAATCCAGACTTGAGAAATCATGGCAATCTCCAGTACAGAATGTTCCATTCATTCACTGCGAATCTGGAATTCAACTGAATCTCCACTACCTGCAGATTTATCTTACACCACTTGTGAATGTCCAAGTAAAACAATGCTGGTTTTCAGAGGCCTGTTCATGTTCGCAGTCGTGCTGTTCAATTGGCTATCCACTCAACCTGTTTTGCTCCTCATTTTCCTGTGCACACAACCCAGCCTTCAGAAATCATTGTAATCTCCACTACAGGATGTTCCATTCATTCACTGGGAATCTGGAATTCATCTGAATCTGCACTCCACGCAGGCTTTCGTTACACCACTGCTGAAAGTCGAAGTAATGCAATACTGGTTTTCAGTGGTCTGTTCACATTCGAAGCCGAGGCTTTTTACAGGCTATCCACTCAACACTGGTCAGCTCTTCATTTTCGTGTCCCCACAATCCAGATTTCAGAAATCATTGCAATCTCCACTACAGAATGTTCCATTCATTCACTGCGAGTCTGGAGTTTATCTGATTCTCCACTCCCGCCTGGTTAACATTACACCACTTGTGAATGTCCAAGTAAGCCAATGCTGGTTTTCAGAGGCCTGTTCATACTCGCAGCCGTGCTGTTTAATTGACAATTCACTCCACCCTGTTCAGCTCTTCATTGTCCCACCACACTACCAGCCTTCAGAAATCTTTGTTATCTCCACTACAGAATGTTCCATTCATTCACTGCGAATCTGGAATTCATCTGACTCTCAACTCCACGCAGGTTTTCATTACACCACTGTTGAATGTCCAAGTAACCCAATGCTGGTTTTCAGCGGCCTGTTCATATTCGCAGCCCTGCTGTTTACTTGGCTATCGATTCAAGCCTGGTCAGCTCTTCATTTTCCTGTCCACACAACACAGGCTTCAGAAATCATTGGAATCTCCTCTACAGAATGTTCCATTCATTCACTGCGAATGTGGAATTCAACTGACTCTCCACTCCATGCAGGTTTTCCTTACACCACTGATGAATGTCCAAGTAACCCAATGCTGGTTTTCAGCTGCATGTTCACACTCGCAGCCATGCTATACAATTGGCTTTCCACTAAATCCTGATTAGTTCTTGATTTTCCTTCCACACGACCCAGCCTTCAGAAATCGTTGGAATCTCCACTAGAGAATGTTCCATTCATTCACTGCGAATCTGGAATTCCTCTGAACCTCCACTCCCGGCAGGTTTTCGTTACACCACTGTTGAATGTCCAAGTAACCCAATGTTTTAAGTGTTTTCTTCACAAGCGCAGTGGTGCTGTTCAATTGGCTATCCACTCAACCCTGGCCAGCTCTACATTTTCCTGTCCACACCACAGAGACTGGAGAAATCATTGTTATCTCCACTACAGAATGTTCCATTCATTCACAGCGAATCTGGAATTCATCTGAATCTCCACTCCCGGCAGGTTTTCGTGACACCACTGGTAAATATCCAAGTAAGCCAATGCTGGTTTTAAGTGGCCTGCTCCTACTCTCATCCGTGCTGTTCAATTTGCTATCCACTCAACCCTCTTCAGCTCCATTTTCCTGTCCACATAACCCAAACTTCAGAAACAATTGGTATCTCCTCCACAGAATGTTCCATTCATTGACGGCAAATCTGAAATTCATCTAATTCTCAACTCCCGTCAGGTTTTCGTTACACCACTTGTGAATGTCCAATTAAGCCAAAGCTGGTTTTCAGTGGCCTGTTCTTACTACGAGACGTGCTGTTCATTTGGCTATCCATTCTACCCTGTTCAGCTCTACATTTTCGTGTCCACAAAACCCAGCCTTCAGAAATCATTGGAATCACCACTAGAGAATGTTCCATTCATTCACTGCGAATCTGGAATTCATCTGAATCTCCACTCCCGGCAGGTTTTCATTGCACCACTGCTGAATGTTCAAGTAACGCAATGATGGTTTTCAGCGGTCTATTCACACTCGAACCCGTGCTGTTCACGGTCTAGCGACTCAACACTGGTGAGTTCTTCTTTTTCCAGTTCAGACAATACAAACCTCAGAAACCATTGCAATCTACACTACAGAATGTTTCATTCATTCAGGCGAATCTTGAATTCATCTTGTTCTCCACTCCCAGCAGGTTTTCGTTTCACCACTGGTGAATGTCCAAGCAACCCAAGGCTGGTTTCAGCTGCGTGTTAACACTCGCAGCCGTGCTGTTCAATTGGCTATCCAGTGAATGCTGGTTAGCTCTTGATTTTCCTTCCACACACCGAGCCTTCAGAAATCATTCTTATCTCCACTTCAGAATGTTCCATTCGTTCCCTGCGAATCTGGAATTCCTCTGACTCTCCACACCAGGCAGATTTTCCTAACAACACTGGTGAATGACCAGGTAATCCAATGCTGGTTTTCAGCGGCTGTTCACACTCACAGCCTTGCTGTTCAATTGGCAATCCAGTCAAACCTAGTCAGCTCTTCATTTTCCTGTCCACACAACCCAGCGTTCAGAAATCATTGGAATCTCTACTACAGAAATTTCCATTCATTCACTGTGAATCTGGAAATACTCTGAATCTGCATTCCAGGAAGGCTTTCGTTACACCACTGATGAATGTCCAAGTAACGCAATGCTGCTTCTTAGTGGTCTGTTCACACTCGAAACCGTGCTGTTCATTGGCTATCCACTCAATATCGGTCAGCTCTTCAATATCCTGTCCAGACTATCCAGATTCCTAAATGTTGGCAATCACCACTACAGAATGTTCCATTCAATCACGCGAATCTGGAATTCATCAGAGTCTCCACTCCTGGAAGGTTTTCGTGACACCACTGGTAAATGTCCAAGGAAGACAATGCTGGCTTTAAGCCGCCTGCTAACACACTCAGCCGTGCTGTTCAATTTGCTATCCACCCAACACTATTCAGCTCTACATTTTCCTGTCCTCATAACCCAACCTTCAGAAATAATTGGTATCTCCTCCACAGAATGTTCCGTTCATTCACTGCGAATCTTAAATTCATCTGACTCTCAACTCCCGGCGGGTTATCGTTACACCACTTGTGAATGTCCAAGTAAGCCAATGCTGGTTTTCAGTGGCCTGTTCATACTAAGAGACGTGCTGTTCATTTGGCTATCCACTCCACCCTGTTCAGCTCTACATTTTCGTGTCCACAAAACCCAGCCTTCAGAAATCATTGGAATCACCACTAGAGAATGTTCCATTCATTCACTGCGAATCTGGAATTCCTCTGAACCTCCACTCCTGGCAGGTTTTCGTTACGCCACTGGTGAATGTCCAAGTAACTCAATACTGGTTTTCAGAGGCATGCTGTTCAATGGGCTATCCACTCAATATTGGTCAGCTCTTCATTTTCCTCTCCACACAAACCAGCCTTCAGAAATCATTGGGCTCTCCACTACAGACTGTTCCATTCATTCACTGCGATTCTGCAATTCATCTGACTCTCCGCTCCAGGCAGGTTTTCATTACAGCACTGGTGAATGACCAAGTAATCCAATGCTGGTTTTCAGCCGCCTTTTCACACTCGCAGTGTGCTGTTCAATTGTCTATCCACTCAAACCTGGTCAGCCTTTCATTTTCTTTTCCACAATATCAGACTTCAGAAATCATTGGAATCGCCAGTACAGAATGTTCCATTCATTCACTGCCAATCTGGAATTCATCTGAATCTGCACTCCAGGTAGGCTTTCATTACACCACTTATGAATGTCCAAGTAACACAATGCTGGTTTTCAGCGGTCTGTTCACACTCTAAGCCCTGCTTTTTACTGGGTATCCACACAACTGTGGTCAGCTCTTCATTTTCATGTCCAAACAATCCAGACTTGAGAAATCATTGCAATCTCCAGTACAGAATGTTCCATTCATTCACTGCGAATCTGGAATTCAACTGAATCTCCACTACCTGCAGATTTATCTTACACCACTTGTGAATGTCCAAGTAAAACAATGCTGGTTTTCAGAGGCCTGTTCATGTTCGCAGCCGTGCTGTTCAATTGGCTATCCACTCAACCTGTTTTGCTCCTCATTTTCCTGTGCACACAACCCAGCCTTCAGAAATCATTGTAATCTCCACTACAGGATGTTCCATTCATTCACTGGGAATCTGGAATTCATCTGAATCTGCACTCCACGCAGGCTTTCGTTACACCACTGCTGAAAGTCGAAGTAATGCAATACTGGTTTTCAGTGGTCTGTTCACATTCGAAGCCGAGGCTTTTTACAGGCTATCCACTCAACACTGGTCAGCTCTTCATTTTCGTGTCCCCACAATCCAGATTTCAGAAATCATTGCAATCTCCACTACAGAATGTTCCATTCATTCACTGCGAGTCTGGAGTTTATCTGATTCTCCACTCCCGCCTGGTTAACATTACACCACTTGTGAATGTCCAAGTAAGCCAATGCTGGTTTTCAGAGGCCTGTTCATACTCGCAGCCGTGCTGTTTAATTGACAATTCACTCCACCCTGTTCAGCTCTTCATTGTCCCACCACACTACCAGCCTTCAGAAATCTTTGTTATCTCCACTACAGAATGTTCCATTCATTCACTGCGAATCTGGAATTCATCTGACTCTCAACTCCACGCCTCCACGCAGGTTTTCATTACACCACTGTTGAATGTCCAAGTAACCCAATGCTGGTTTTCAGCGGCCTGTTCATATTCGCAGCCCTGCTGTTTACTTGGCTATCGATTCAAGCCTGGTCAGCTCTTCATTTTCCTGTCCACACAACACAGGCTTCAGAAATCATTGGAATCTCCTCTACAGAATGTTCCATTCATTCACTGCGAATGTGGAATTCAACTGACTCTCCACTCCATGCAGGTTTTCCTTACACCACTGATGAATGTCCAAGTAACCCAATGCTGGTTTTCAGCTGCATGTTCACACTCGCAGCCATGCTATACAATTGGCTTTCCACTAAATCCTGATTAGTTCTTGATTTTCCTTCCACACGACCCAGCCTTCAGAAATCGTTGGAATCTCCACTAGAGAATGTTCCATTCATTCACTGCGAATCTGGAATTCCTCTGAACCTCCACTCCCGGCAGGTTTTCGTTACACCACTGTTGAATGTCCAAGTAACCCAATGTTTTAAGTGTTTTCTTCACAAGCGCAGTGGTGCTGTTCAATTGGCTATCCACTCAACCCTGGCCAGCTCTACATTTTCCTGTCCACACCACAGAGACTGGAGAAATCATTGTTATCTCCACTACAGAATGTTCCATTCATTCACAGCGAATCTGGAATTCATCTGAATCTCCACTCCCGGCAGGTTTTCGTGACACCACTGGTAAATATCCAAGTAAGCCAATGCTGGTTTTAAGTGGCCTGCTCATACTCTCAGCCGTGCTGTTCAATTTGCTATCCACTCAACCCTCTTCAGCTCCATTTTCCTGTCCACATAACCCAAACTTCAGAAACAATTGGTATCTCCTCCACAGAATGTTCCATTCATTGACGGCAAATCTGAAATTCATCTAATTCTCAACTCCCGTCAGGTTTTCGTTACACCACTTGTGAATGTCCAATTAAGCCAAAGCTGGTTTTCAGTGGCCTGTTCTTACTACGAGACGTGCTGTTCATTTGGCTATCCATTCCACCCTGTTCAGCTCTACATTTTCGTGTCCACAAAACCCAGCCTTCAGAAATCATTGGAATCACCACTAGAGAATGTTCCATTCATTCACTGCGAATCTGGAATTCATCTGAATCTCCACTCCCGGCAGGTTTTCATTGCACCACTGCTGAATGTTCAAGTAACGCAATGATGGTTTTCAGCGGTCTATTCACACTCGAACCCGTGCTGTTCACGGTCTAGCGACTCAACACTGGTGAGTTCTTCTTTTTCCAGTTCAGACAATACAAACCTCAGAAACCATTGCAATCTACACTACAGAATGTTTCATTCATTCAGGCGAATCTTGAATTCATCTTGTTCTCCACTCCCAGCAGGTTTTCGTTTCACCACTGGTGAATGTCCAAGCAACCCAAGGCTGGTTTCAGCTGCGTGTTAACACTCGCAGCCGTGCTGTTCAATTGGCTATCCAGTGAACGCTGGTTAGCTCTTGATTTTCCTTCCACACACCGAGCCTTCAGAAATCATTCTTATCTCCACTTCAGAATGTTCCATTCGTTCCCTGCGAATCTGGAATTCCTCTGACTCTCCACACCAGGCAGATTTTCCTAACAACACTGGTGAATGACCAGGTAATCCAATGCTGGTTTTCAGCGGCTGTTCACACTCACAGCCTTGCTGTTCAATTGGCAATCCAGTCAAACCTAGTCAGCTCTTCATTTTCCTGTCCACACAACCCAGCGTTCAGAAATCATTGGAATCTCTACTACAGAAATTTCCATTCATTCACTGTGAATCTGGAAATACTCTGAATCTGCATTCCAGGAAGGCTTTCGTTACACCACTGATGAATGTCCAAGTAATGCAATGCTGCTTCTTAGTGGTCTGTTCACACTCGAAACCGTGCTGTTCATTGGCTATCCACTCAATATCGGTCAGCTCTTCAATATCCTGTCCAGACTATCCAGATTCCTAAATGTTGGCAATCACCACTACAGAATGTTCCATTCAATCACGCGAATCTGGAATTCATCAGAGTCTCCACTCCTGGAAGGTTTTCGTGACACCACTGGTAAATGTCCAAGGAAGACAATGCTGGTTTTAAGCCGCCTGCTAACACACTCAGCCGTGCTGTTCAATTTGCTATCCACCCAACCCTATTCAGCTCTACATTTTCCTGTCCTCATAACCCAACCTTCAGAAATAATTGGTATCTCCTCCACAGAATGTTCCGTTCATTCACTGCGAATCTTAAATTCATCTGACTCTCAACTCCCGGCGGGTTATCGTTACACCACTTGTGAATGTCCAAGTAAGCCAATGCTGGTTTTCAGTGGCCTGTTCATACTAAGAGACGTGCTGTTCATTTGGCTATCCACTCCACCCTGTTCAGCTCTACATTTTCGTGTCCACAAAACCCAGCCTTCAGAAATCATTGGAATCACCACTAGAGAATGTTCCATTCATTCACTGCGAATCTGGAATTCCTCTGAACCTCCACTCCTGGCAGGTTTTCGTTACGCCACTGGTGAATGTCCAAGTAACTCAATACTGGTTTTCAGAGGCATGTTCAACTCGCAGAAGTGCTGTTCAATGGGCTATCCACTCAATATTGGTCAGCTCTTCATTTTCCTCTCCACACAAACCAGCCTTCAGAAATCATTGGGCTCTCCACTACAGACTGTTCCATTCATTCACTGCGATTCTGCAATTCATCTGACTCTCCGCTCCAGGCAGGTTTTCATTACAGCACTGGTGAATGACCAAGTAATCCAATGCTGGTTTTCAGCCGCCTTTTCACACTCGCAGTGTGCTGTTCAATTGTCTATCCACTCAAACCTGGTCAGCCTTTCATTTTCTTTTCCACAATATCAGACTTCAGAAATCATTGGAATCGCCAGTACAGAATGTTCCATTCATTCACTGCCAATCTGGAATTCATCTGAATCTGCACTCCAGGTAGGCTTTCATTACACCACTTATGAATGTCCAAGTAACACAATGCTGGTTTTCAGCGGTCTGTTCACACTCTAAGCCCTGCTTTTTACTGGGTATCCACACAACTGTGGTCAGCTCTTCATTTTCATGTCCAAACAATCCAGACTTGAGAAATCATTGCAATCTCCAGTACAGAATGTTCCATTCATTCACTGCGAATCTGGAATTCAACTGAATCTCCACTACCTGCAGATTTATCTTACACCACTTGTGAATGTCCAAGTAAAACAATGCTGGTTTTCAGAGGCCTGTTCATGTTCGCAGCCGTGCTGTTCAATTGGCTATCCACTCAACCTGTTTTGCTCCTCATTTTCCTGTGCACACAACCCAGCCTTCAGAAATCATTGTAATCTCCACTACAGGATGTTCCATTCATTCACTGGGAATCTGGAATTCATCTGAATCTGCACTCCACGCAGGCTTTCGTTACACCACTGCTGAAAGTCGAAGTAATGCAATACTGGTTTTCAGTGGTCTGTTCACATTCGAAGCCGAGGCTTTTTACAGGCTATCCACTCAACACTGGTCAGCTCTTCATTTTCGTGTCCCCACAATCCAGATTTCAGAAATCATTGCAATCTCCACTACAGAATGTTCCATTCATTCACTGCGAGTCTGGAGTTTATCTGATTCTCCACTCCCGCCTGGTTAACATTACACCACTTGTGAATGTCCAAGTAAGCCAATGCTGGTTTTCAGAGGCCTGTTCATACTCGCAGCCGTGCTGTTTAATTGACAATTCACTCCACCCTGTTCAGCTCTTCATTGTCCCACCACACTACCAGCCTTCAGAAATCTTTGTTATCTCCACTACAGAATGTTCCATTCATTCACTGCGAATCTGGAATTCATCTGACTCTCAACTCCACGCAGGTTTTCATTACACCACTGTTGAATGTCCAAGTAACCCAATGCAGGTTTTCAGCGGCCTGTTCATATTCGCAGCCCTGCTGTTTACTTGGCTATCGATTCAAGCCTGGTCAGCTCTTCATTTTCCTGTCCACACAACACAGGCTTCAGAAATCATTGGAATCTCCTCTACAGAATGTTCCATTCATTCACTGCGAATGTGGAATTCAACTGACTCTCCACTCCATGCAGGTTTTCCTTACACCACTGATGAATGTCCAAGTAACCCAATGCTGGTTTTCAGCTGCATGTTCACACTCGCAGCCATGCTATACAATTGGCTTTCCACTAAATCCTGATTAGTTCTTGATTTTCCTTCCTCACGACCCAGCCTTCAGAAATCGTTGGAATCTCCACTAGAGAATGTTCCATTCATTCACTGCGAATCTGGAATTCCTCTGAACCTCCACTCCCGGCAGGTTTTCGTTACACCACTGTTGAATGTCCAAGTAACCCAATGTTTTAAGTGTTTTCTTCACAAGCGCAGTGGTGCTGTTCAATTGGCTATCCACTCAACCCTGGCCAGCTCTACATTTTCCTGTCCACACCACAGAGACTGGAGAAATCATTGTTATCTCCACTACAGAATGTTCCATTCATTCACAGCGAATCTGGAATTCATCTGAATCTCCACTCCCGGCAGGTTTTCGTGACACCACTGGTAAATATCCAAGTAAGCCAATGCTGGTTTTAAGTGGCCTGCTCATACTCTCAGCCGTGCTGTTCAATTTGCTATCCACTCAACCCTCTTCAGCTCCATTTTCCTGTCCACATAACCCAAACTTCAGAAACAATTGGTATCTCCTCCACAGAATGTTCCATTCATTGACGGCAAATCTGAAATTCATCTAATTCTCAACTCCCGTCAGGTTTTCGTTACACCACTTGTGAATGTCCAATTAAGCCAAAGCTGGTTTTCAGTGGCCTGTTCTTACTACGAGACGTGCTGTTCATTTGGCTATCCATTCCACCCTGTTCAGCTCTACATTTTCGTGTCCACAAAACCCAGCCTTCAGAAATCATTGGAATCACCACTAGAGAATGTTCCATTCATTCACTGCGAATCTGGAATTCATCTGAATCTCCACTCCCGGCAGGTTTTCATTGCACCACTGCTGAATGTTCAAGTAACGCAATGATGGTTTTCAGCGGTCTATTCACACTCGAACCCGTGCTGTTCACGGTCTAGCGACTCAACACTGGTGAGTTCTTCTTTTTCCAGTTCAGACAATACAAACCTCAGAAACCATTGCAATCTACACTACAGAATGTTTCATTCATTCAGGCGAATCTTGAATTCATCTTGTTCTCCACTCCCAGCAGGTTTTCGTTTCACCACTGGTGAATGTCCAAGCAACCCAAGGCTGGTTTCAGCTGCGTGTTAACACTCGCAGCCGTGCTGTTCAATTGGCTATCCAGTGAACGCTGGTTAGCTCTTGATTTTCCTTCCACACACCGAGCCTTCAGAAATCATTCTTATCTCCACTTCAGAATGTTCCATTCGTTCCCTGCGAATCTGGAATTCCTCTGACTCTCCACACCAGGCAGATTTTCCTAACAACACTGGTGAATGACCAGGTAATCCAATGCTGGTTTTCAGCGGCTGTTCACACTCACAGCCTTGCTGTTCAATTGGCAATCCAGTCAAACCTAGTCAGCTCTTCATTTTCCTGTCCACACAACCCAGCGTTCAGAAATCATTGGAATCTCTACTACAGAAATTTCCATTCATTCACTGTGAATCTGGAAATAATCTGAATCTGCATTCCAGGAAGGCTTTCGTTACACCACTGATGAATGTCCAAGTAATGCAATGCTGCTTCTTAGTGGTCTGTTCACACTCGAAACCGTGCTGTTCATTGGCTATCCACTCAATATCGGTCAGCTCTTCAATATCCTGTCCAGACTATCCAGATTCCTAAATGTTGGCAATCACCACTACAGAATGTTCCATTCAATCACGCGAATCTGGAATTCATCAGAGTCTCCACTCCTGGAAGGTTTTCGTGACACCACTGGTAAATGTCCAAGGAAGACAATGCTGGTTTTAAGCCGCCTGCTAACACACTCAGCCGTGCTGTTCAATTTGCTATCCACCCAACCCTATTCAGCTCTACATTTTCCTGTCCTCATAACCCAACCTTCAGAAATAATTGGTATCTCCTCCACAGAATGTTCCGTTCATTCACTGCGAATCTTAAATTCATCTGACTCTCAACTCCCGGCGGGTTATCGTTACACCACTTGTGAATGTCCAAGTAAGCCAATGCTGGTTTTCAGTGGCCTGTTCATACTAAGAGACGTGCTGTTCATTTGGCTATCCACTCCACCCTGTTCAGCTCTACATTTTCGTGTCCACAAAACCCAGCCTTCAGAAATCATTGGAATCACCACTAGAGAATGTTCCATTCATTCACTGCGAATCTGGAATTCCTCTGAACCTCCACTCCTGGCAGGTTTTCGTTACGCCACTGGTGAATGTCCAAGTAACTCAATACTGGTTTTCAGAGGCATGTTCAACTCGCAGAAGTGCTGTTCAATGGGCTATCCACTCAATATTGGTCAGCTCTTCATTTTCCTCTCCACACAAACCAGCCTTCAGAAATCATTGGGCTCTCCACTACAGACTGTTCCATTCATTCACTGCGATTCTGCAATTCATCTGACTCTCCGCTCCAGGCAGGTTTTCATTACAGCACTGGTGAATGACCAAGTAATCCAATGCTGGTTTTCAGCCGCCTTTTCACACTCGCAGTGTGCTGTTCAATTGTCTATCCACTCAAACCTGGTCAGCCTTTCATTTTCTTTTCCACAATATCAGACTTCAGAAATCATTGGAATCGCCAGTACAGAATGTTCCATTCATTCACTGCCAATCTGGAATTCATCTGAATCTGCACTCCAGGTAGGCTTTCATTACACCACTTATGAATGTCCAAGTAACACAATGCTGGTTTTCAGCGGTCTGTTCACACTCTAAGCCCTGCTTTTTACTGGGTATCCACACAACTGTGGTCAGCTCTTCATTTTCATGTCCAAACAATCCAGACTTGAGAAATCATTGCAATCTCCAGTACAGAATGTTCCATTCATTCACTGCGAATCTGGAATTCAACTGAATCTCCACTACCTGCAGATTTATCTTACACCACTTGTGAATGTCCAAGTAAAACAATGCTGGTTTTCAGAGGCCTGTTCATGTTCGCAGCCGTGCTGTTCAATTGGCTATCCACTCAACCTGTTTTGCTCCTCATTTTCCTGTGCACACAACCCAGCCTTCAGAAATCATTGTAATCTCCACTACAGGATGTTCCATTCATTCACTGGGAATCTGGAATTCATCTGAATCTGCACTCCACGCAGGCTTTCGTTACACCACTGCTGAAAGTCGAAGTAATGCAATACTGGTTTTCAGTGGTCTGTTCACATTCGAAGCCGAGGCTTTTTACAGGCTATCCACTCAACACTGGTCAGCTCTTCATTTTCGTGTCCCCACAATCCAGATTTCAGAAATCATTGCAATCTCCACTACAGAATGTTCCATTCATTCACTGCGAGTCTGGAGTTTATCTGATTCTCCACTCCCGCCTGGTTAACATTACACCACTTGTGAATGTCCAAGTAAGCCAATGCTGGTTTTCAGAGGCCTGTTCATACTCGCAGCCGTGCTGTTTAATTGACAATTCACTCCACCCTGTTCAGCTCTTCATTGTCCCACCACACTACCAGCCTTCAGAAATCTTTGTTATCTCCACTACAGAATGTTCCATTCATTCACTGCGAATCTGGAATTCATCTGACTCTCAACTCCACGCCTCCACGCAGGTTTTCATTACACCACTGTTGAATGTCCAAGTAACCCAATGCTGGTTTTCAGCGGCCTGTTCATATTCGCAGCCCTGCTGTTTACTTGGCTATCGATTCAAGCCTGGTCAGCTCTTCATTTTCCTGTCCACACAACACAGGCTTCAGAAATCATTGGAATCTCCTCTACAGAATGTTCCATTCATTCACTGCGAATGTGGAATTCAACTGACTCTCCACTCCATGCAGGTTTTCCTTACACCACTGATGAATGTCCAAGTAACCCAATGCTGGTTTTCAGCTGCATGTTCACACTCGCAGCCATGCTATACAATTGGCTTTCCACTAAATCCTGATTAGTTCTTGATTTTCCTTCCACACGACCCAGCCTTCAGAAATCGTTGGAATCTCCACTAGAGAATGTTCCATTCATTCACTGCGAATCTGGAATTCCTCTGAACCTCCACTCCCGGCAGGTTTTCGTTACAACACTGTTGAATGTCCAAGTAACCCAATGTTTTAAGTGTTTTCTTCACAAGCGCAGTGGTGCTGTTCAATTGGCTATCCACTCAACCCTGGCCAGCTCTACATTTTCCTGTCCACACCACAGAGACTGGAGAAATCATTGTTATCTCCACTACAGAATGTTCCATTCATTCACAGCGAATCTGGAATTCATCTGAATCTCCACTCCCGGCAGGTTTTCGTGACACCACTGGTAAATATCCAAGTAAGCCAATGCTGGTTTTAAGTGGCCTGCTCATACTCTCAGCCGTGCTGTTCAATTTGCTATCCACTCAACCCTCTTCAGCTCCATTTTCCTGTCCACATAACCCAAACTTCAGAAACAATTGGTATCTCCTCCACAGAATGTTCCATTCATTGACGGCAAATCTGAAATTCATCTAATTCTCAACTCCCGTCAGGTTTTCGTTACACCACTTGTGAATGTCCAATTAAGCCAAAGCTGGTTTTCAGTGGCCTGTTCTTACTACGAGACGTGCTGTTCATTTGGCTATCCATTCCACCCTGTTCAGCTCTACATTTTCGTGTCCACAAAACCCAGCCTTCAGAAATCATTGGAATCACCACTAGAGAATGTTCCATTCATTCACTGCGAATCTGGAATTCATCTGAATCTCCACTCCCGGCAGGTTTTCATTGCACCACTGCTGAATGTTCAAGTAACGCAATGATGGTTTTCAGCGGTCTATTCACACTCGAACCCGTGCTGTTCACGGTCTAGCGACTCAACACTGGTGAGTTCTTCTTTTTCCAGTTCAGACAATACAAACCTCAGAAACCATTGCAATCTACACTACAGAATGTTTCATTCATTCAGGCGAATCTTGAATTCATCTTGTTCTCCACTCCCAGCAGGTTTTCGTTTCACCACTGGTGAATGTCCAAGCAACCCAAGGCTGGTTTCAGCTGCGTGTTAACACTCGCAGCCGTGCTGTTCAATTGGCTATCCAGTGAACGCTGGTTAGCTCTTGATTTTCCTTCCACACACCGAGCCTTCAGAAATCATTCTTATCTCCACTTCAGAATGTTCCATTCGTTCCCTGCGAATCTGGAATTCCTCTGACTCTCCACACCAGGCAGATTTTCCTAACAACACTGGTGAATGACCAGGTAATCCAATGCTGGTTTTCAGCGGCTGTTCACACTCACAGCCTTGCTGTTCAATTGGCAATCCAGTCAAACCTAGTCAGCTCTTCATTTTCCTGTCCACACAACCCAGCGTTCAGAAATCATTGGAATCTCTACTACAGAAATTTCCATTCATTCACTGTGAATCTGGAAATACTCTGAATCTGCATTCCAGGAAGGCTTTCGTTACACCACTGATGAATGTCCAAGTAATGCAATGCTGCTTCTTAGTGGTCTGTTCACACTCGAAACCGTGCTGTTCATTGGCTATCCACTCAATATCGGTCAGCTCTTCAATATCCTGTCCAGACTATCCAGATTCCTAAATGTTGGCAATCACCACTACAGAATGTTCCATTCAATCACGCGAATCTGGAATTCATCAGAGTCTCCACTCCTGGAAGGTTTTCGTGACACCACTGGTAAATGTCCAAGGAAGACAATGCTGGTTTTAAGCCGCCTGCTAACACACTCAGCCGTGCTGTTCAATTTGCTATCCACCCAACCCTATTCAGCTCTACATTTTCCTGTCCTCATAACCCAACCTTCAGAAATAATTGGTATCTCCTCCACAGAATGTTCCGTTCATTCACTGCGAATCTTAAATTCATCTGACTCTCAACTCCCGGCGGGTTATCGTTACACCACTTGTGAATGTCCAAGTAAGCCAATGCTGGTTTTCAGTGGCCTGTTCATACTAAGAGACGTGCTGTTCATTTGGCTATCCACTCCACCCTGTTCAGCTCTACATTTTCGTGTCCACAAAACCCAGCCTTCAGAAATCATTGGAATCACCACTAGAGAATGTTCCATTCATTCACTGCGAATCTGGAATTCCTCTGAACCTCCACTCCTGGCAGGTTTTCGTTACGCCACTGGTGAATGTCCAAGTAACTCAATACTGGTTTTCAGAGGCATGTTCAACTCGCAGAAGTGCTGTTCAATGGGCTATCCACTCAATATTGGTCAGCTCTTCATTTTCCTCTCCACACAAACCAGCCTTCAGAAATCATTGGGCTCTCCACTACAGACTGTTCCATTCATTCACTGCGATTCTGCAATTCATCTGACTCTCCGCTCCAGGCAGGTTTTCATTACAGCACTGGTGAATGACCAAGTAATCCAATGCTGGTTTTCAGCCGCCTTTTCACACTCGCAGTGTGCTGTTCAATTGTCTATCCACTCAAACCTGGTCAGCCTTTCATTTTCTTTTCCACAATATCAGACTTCAGAAATCATTGGAATCGCCAGTACAGAATGTTCCATTCATTCACTGCCAATCTGGAATTCATCTGAATCTGCACTCCAGGTAGGCTTTCATTACACCACTTATGAATGTCCAAGTAACACAATGCTGGTTTTCAGCGGTCTGTTCACACTCTAAGCCCTGCTTTTTACTGGGTATCCACACAACTGTGGTCAGCTCTTCATTTTCATGTCCAAACAATCCAGACTTGAGAAATCATTGCAATCTCCAGTACAGAATGTTCCATTCATTCACTGCGAATCTGGAATTCAACTGAATCTCCACTACCTGCAGATTTATCTTACACCACTTGTGAATGTCCAAGTAAAACAATGCTGGTTTTCAGAGGCCTGTTCATGTTCGCAGCCGTGCTGTTCAATTGGCTATCCACTCAACCTGTTTTGCTCCTCATTTTCCTGTGCACACAACCCAGCCTTCAGAAATCATTGTAATCTCCACTACAGGATGTTCCATTCATTCACTGGGAATCTGGAATTCATCTGAATCTGCACTCCACGCAGGCTTTCGTTACACCACTGCTGAAAGTCGAAGTAATGCAATACTGGTTTTCAGTGGTCTGTTCACATTCGAAGCCGAGGCTTTTTACAGGCTATCCACTCAACACTGGTCAGCTCTTCATTTTCGTGTCCCCACAATCCAGATTTCAGAAATCATTGCAATCTCCACTACAGAATGTTCCATTCATTCACTGCGAGTCTGGAGTTTATCTGATTCTCCACTCCCGCCTGGTTAACATTACACCACTTGTGAATGTCCAAGTAAGCCAATGCTGGTTTTCAGAGGCCTGTTCATACTCGCAGCCGTGCTGTTTAATTGACAATTCACTCCACCCTGTTCAGCTCTTCATTGTCCCACCACACTACCAGCCTTCAGAAATCTTTGTTATCTCCACTACAGAATGTTCCATTCATTCACTGCGAATCTGGAATTCATCTGACTCTCAACTCCACGCCTCCACGCAGGTTTTCATTACACCACTGTTGAATGTCCAAGTAACCCAATGCTGGTTTTCAGCGGCCTGTTCATATTCGCAGCCCTGCTGTTTACTTGGCTATCGATTCAAGCCTGGTCAGCTCTTCATTTTCCTGTCCACACAACACAGGCTTCAGAAATCATTGGAATCTCCTCTACAGAATGTTCCATTCATTCACTGCGAATGTGGAATTCAACTGACTCTCCACTCCATGCAGGTTTTCCTTACTCCACTGATGAATGTCCAAGTAACCCAATGCTGGTTTTCAGCTGCATGTTCACACTCGCAGCCATGCTATACAATTGGCTTTCCACTAAATCCTGATTAGTTCTTGATTTTCCTTCCACACGACCCAGCCTTCAGAAATCGTTGGAATCTCCACTAGAGAATGTTCCATTCATTCACTGCGAATCTGGAATTCCTCTGAACCTCCACTCCCGGCAGGTTTTCGTTACACCACTGTTGAATGTCCAAGTAACCCAATGTTTTAAGTGTTTTCTTCACAAGCGCAGTGGTGCTGTTCAATTGGCTATCCACTCAACCCTGGCCAGCTCTACATTTTCCTGTCCACACCACAGAGACTGGAGAAATCATTGTTATCTCCACTACAGAATGTTCCATTCATTCACAGCGAATCTGGAATTCATCTGAATCTCCACTCCCGGCAGGTTTTCGTGACACCACTGGTAAATATCCAAGTAAGCCAATGCTGGTTTTAAGTGGCCTGCTCCTACTCTCAGCCGTGCTGTTCAATTTGCTATCCACTCAACCCTCTTCAGCTCCATTTTCCTGTCCACATAACCCAAACTTCAGAAACAATTGGTATCTCCTCCACAGAATGTTCCATTCATTGACGGCAAATCTGAAATTCATCTAATTCTCAACTCCCGTCAGGTTTTCGTTACACCACTTGTGAATGTCCAATTAAGCCAAAGCTGGTTTTCAGTGGCCTGTTCTTACTACGAGACGTGCTGTTCATTTGGCTATCCATTCCACCCTGTTCAGCTCTACATTTTCGTGTCCACAAAACCCAGCCTTCAGAAATCATTGGAATCACCACTAGAGAATGTTCCATTCATTCACTGCGAATCTGGAATTCATCTGAATCTCCACTCCCGGCAGGTTTTCATTGCACCACTGCTGAATGTTCAAGTAACGCAATGATGGTTTTCAGCGGTCTATTCACACTCGAACCCGTGCTGTTCACGGTCTAGCGACTCAACACTGGTGAGTTCTTCTTTTTCCAGTTCAGACAATACAAACCTCAGAAACCATTGCAATCTACACTACAGAATGTTTCATTCATTCAGGCGAATCTTGAATTCATCTTGTTCTCCACTCCCAGCAGGTTTTCGTTTCACCACTGGTGAATGTCCAAGCAACCCAAGGCTGGTTTCAGCTGCGTGTTAACACTCGCAGCCGTGCTGTTCAATTGGCTATCCAGTGAACGCTGGTTAGCTCTTGATTTTCCTTCCACACACCGAGCCTTCAGAAATCATTCTTATCTCCACTTCAGAATGTTCCATTCGTTCCCTGCGAATCTGGAATTCCTCTGACTCTCCACACCAGGCAGATTTTCCTAACAACACTGGTGAATGACCAGGTAATCCAATGCTGGTTTTCAGCGGCTGTTCACACTCACAGCCTTGCTGTTCAATTGGCAATCCAGTCAAACCTAGTCAGCTCTTCATTTTCCTGTCCACACAATCCAGCGTTCAGAAATCATTGGAATCTCTACTACAGAAATTTCCATTCATTCACTGTGAATCTGGAAATAATCTGAATCTGCATTCCAGGAAGGCTTTCGTTACACCACTGATGAATGTCCAAGTAATGCAATGCTGCTTCTTAGTGGTCTGTTCACACTCGAAACCGTGCTGTTCATTGGCTATCCACTCAATATCGGTCAGCTCTTCAATATCCTGTCCAGACTATCCAGATTCCTAAATGTTGGCAATCACCACTACAGAATGTTCCATTCAATCACGCGAATCTGGAATTCATCAGAGTCTCCACTCCTGGAAGGTTTTCGTGACACCACTGGTAAATGTCCAAGGAAGACAATGCTGGTTTTAAGCCGCCTGCTAACACACTCAGCCGTGCTGTTCAATTTGCTATCCACCCAACCCTATTCAGCTCTACATTTTCCTGTCCTCATAACCCAACCTTCAGAAATAATTGGTATCTCCTCCACAGAATGTTCCGTTCATTCACTGCGAATCTTAAATTCATCTGACTCTCAACTCCCGGCGGGTTATCGTTACACCACTTGTGAATGTCCAAGTAAGACAATGCTGGTTTTCAGTGGCCTGTTCATACTAAGAGACGTGCTGTTCATTTGGCTATCCACTCCACCCTGTTCAGCTCTACATTTCCGTGTCCACAAAACCCAGCCTTCAGAAATCATTGGAATCACCACTAGAGAATGTTCCATTCATTCACTGCGAATCTGGAATTCCTCTGAACCTCCACTCCTGGCAGGTTTTCGTTACGCCACTGGTGAATGTCCAAGTAACTCAATACTGGTTTTCAGAGGCATGTTCAACTCGCAGAAGTGCTGTTCAATGGGCTATCCACTCAATATTGGTCAGCTCTTCATTTTCCTCTCCACACAAACCAGCCTTCAGAAATCATTGGGCTCTCCACTACAGACTGTTCCATTCATTCACTGCGATTCTGCAATTCATCTGACTCTCCGCTCCAGGCAGGTTTTCATTACAGCACTGGTGAATGACCAAGTAATCCAATGCTGGTTTTCAGCCGCCTTTTCACACTCGCAGTGTGCTGTTCAATTGTCTATCCACTCAAACCTGGTCAGCCTTTCATTTTCTTTTCCACAATATCAGACTTCAGAAATCATTGGAATCGCCAGTACAGAATGTTCCATTCATTCACTGCCAATCTGGAATTCATCTGAATCTGCACTCCAGGTAGGCTTTCATTACACCACTTATGAATGTCCAAGTAACACAATGCTGGTTTTCAGCGGTCTGTTCACACTCTAAGCCCTGCTTTTTACTGGGTATCCACACAACTGTGGTCAGCTCTTCATTTTCATGTCCAAACAATCCAGACTTGAGAAATCATTGCAATCTCCAGTACAGAATGTTCCATTCATTCACTGCGAATCTGGAATTCAACTGAATCTCCACTACCTGCAGATTTATCTTACACCACTTGTGAATGTCCAAGTAAAACAATGCTGGTTTTCAGAGGCCTGTTCATGTTCGCAGCCGTGCTGTTCAATTGGCTATCCACTCAACCTGTTTTGCTCCTCATTTTCCTGTGCACACAACCCAGCCTTCAGAAATCATTGTAATCTCCATTACAGGATGTTCCATTCATTCACTGGGAATCTGGAATTCATCTGAATCTGCACTCCACGCAGGCTTTCGTTACACCACTGCTGAAAGTCGAAGTAATGCAATACTGGTTTTCAGTGGTCTGTTCACATTCGAAGCCGAGGCTTTTTACAGGCTATCCACTCAACACTGGTCAGCTCTTCATTTTCGTGTCCCCACAATCCAGATTTCAGAAATCATTGCAATCTCCACTACAGAATGTTCCATTCATTCACTGCGAGTCTGGAGTTTATCTGATTCTCCACTCCCGCCTGGTTAACATTACACCACTTGTGAATGTCCAAGTAAGCCAATGCTGGTTTTCAGAGGCCTGTTCATACTCGCAGCCGTGCTGTTTAATTGACAATTCACTCCACCCTGTTCAGCTCTTCATTGTCCCACCACACTACCAGCCTTCAGAAATCTTTGTTATCTCCACTACAGAATGTTCCATTCATTCACTGCGAATCTGGAATTCATCTGACTCTCAACTCCACGCCTCCACGCAGGTTTTCATTACACCACTGTTGAATGTCCAAGTAACCCAATGCTGGTTTTCAGCGGCCTGTTCATATTCGCAGCCCTGCTGTTTACTTGGCTATCGATTCAAGCCTGGTCAGCTCTTCATTTTCCTGTCCACACAACACAGGCTTCAGAAATCATTGGAATCTCCTCTACAGAATGTTCCATTCATTCACTGCGAATGTGGAATTCAACTGACTCTCCACTCCATGCAGGTTTTCCTTACACCACTGATGAATGTCCAAGTAACCCAATGCTGGTTTTCAGCTGCATGTTCACACTCGCAGCCATGCTATACAATTGGCTTTCCACTAAATCCTGATTAGTTCTTGATTTTCCTTCCACACGACCCAGCCTTCAGAAATCGTTGGAATCTCCACTAGAGAATGTTCCATTCATTCACTGCGAATCTGGAATTCCTCTGAACCTCCACTCCCGGCAGGTTTTCGTTACAACACTGTTGAATGTCCAAGTAACCCAATGTTTTAAGTGTTTTCTTCACAAGCGCAGTGGTGCTGTTCAATTGGCTATCCACTCAACCCTGGCCAGCTCTACATTTTCCTGTCCACACCACAGAGACTGGAGAAATCATTGTTATCTCCACTACAGAATGTTCCATTCATTCACAGCGAATCTGGAATTCATCTGAATCTCCACTCCCGGCAGGTTTTCGTGACACCACTGGTAAATATCCAAGTAAGCCAATGCTGGTTTTAAGTGGCCTGCTCATACTCTCAGCCGTGCTGTTCAATTTGCTATCCACTCAACCCTCTTCAGCTCCATTTTCCTGTCCACATAACCCAAACTTCAGAAACAATTGGTATCTCCTCCACAGAATGTTCCATTCATTGACGGCAAATCTGAAATTCATCTAATTCTCAACTCCCGTCAGGTTTTCGTTACACCACTTGTGAATGTCCAATTAAGCCAAAGCTGGTTTTCAGTGGCCTGTTCTTACTACGAGACGTGCTGTTCATTTGGCTATCCATTCCACCCTGTTCAGCTCTACATTTTCGTGTCCACAAAACCCAGCCTTCAGAAATCATTGGAATCACCACTAGAGAATGTTCCATTCATTCACTGCGAATCTGGAATTCATCTGAATCTCCACTCCCGGCAGGTTTTCATTGCACCACTGCTGAATGTTCAAGTAACGCAATGATGGTTTTCAGCGGTCTATTCACACTCGAACCCGTGCTGTTCACGGTCTAGCGACTCAACACTGGTGAGTTCTTCTTTTTCCAGTTCAGACAATACAAACCTCAGAAACCATTGCAATCTACACTACAGAATGTTTCATTCATTCAGGCGAATCTTGAATTCATCTTGTTCTCCACTCCCAGCAGGTTTTCGTTTCACCACTGGTGAATGTCCAAGCAACCCAAGGCTGGTTTCAGCTGCGTGTTAACACTCGCAGCCGTGCTGTTCAATTGGCTATCCAGTGAACGCTGGTTAGCTCTTGATTTTCCTTCCACACACCGAGCCTTCAGAAATCATTCTTATCTCCACTTCAGAATGTTCCATTCGTTCCCTGCGAATCTGGAATTCCTCTGACTCTCCACACCAGGCAGATTTTCCTAACAACACTGGTGAATGACCAGGTAATCCAATGCTGGTTTTCAGCGGCTGTTCACACTCACAGCCTTGCTGTTCAATTGGCAATCCAGTCAAACCTAGTCAGCTCTTCATTTTCCTGTCCACACAACCCAGCGTTCAGAAATCATTGGAATCTCTACTACAGAAATTTCCATTCATTCACTGTGAATCTGGAAATACTCTGAATCTGCATTCCAGGAAGGCTTTCGTTACACCACTGATGAATGTCCAAGTAATGCAATGCTGCTTCTTAGTGGTCTGTTCACACTCGAAACCGTGCTGTTCATTGGCTATCCACTCAATATCGGTCAGCTCTTCAATATCCTGTCCAGACTATCCAGATTCCTAAATGTTGGCAATCACCACTACAGAATGTTCCATTCAATCACGCGAATCTGGAATTCATCAGAGTCTCCACTCCTGGAAGGTTTTCGTGACACCACTGGTAAATGTCCAAGGAAGACAATGCTGGTTTTAAGCCGCCTGCTAACACACTCAGCCGTGCTGTTCAATTTGCTATCCACCCAACCCTATTCAGCTCTACATTTTCCTGTCCTCATAACCCAACCTTCAGAAATAATTGGTATCTCCTCCACAGAATGTTCCGTTCATTCACTGCGAATCTTAAATTCATCTGACTCTCAACTCCCGGCGGGTTATCGTTACACCACTTGTGAATGTCCAAGTAAGCCAATGCTGGTTTTCAGTGGCCTGTTCATACTAAGAGACGTGCTGTTCATTTGGCTATCCACTCCACCCTGTTCAGCTCTACATTTTCGTGTCCACAAAACCCAGCCTTCAGAAATCATTGGAATCACCACTAGAGAATGTTCCATTCATTCACTGCGAATCTGGAATTCCTCTGAACCTCCACTCCTGGCAGGTTTTCGTTACGCCACTGGTGAATGTCCAAGTAACTCAATACTGGTTTTCAGAGGCATGTTCAACTCGCAGAAGTGCTGTTCAATGGGCTATCCACTCAATATTGGTCAGCTCTTCATTTTCCTCTCCACACAAACCAGCCTTCAGAAATCATTGGGCTCTCCACTACAGACTGTTCCATTCATTCACTGCGATTCTGCAATTCATCTGGCTCTCCGCTCCAGGCAGGTTTTCATTACAGCACTGGTGAATGACCAAGTAATCCAATGCTGGTTTTCAGCCGCCTTTTCACACTCGCAGTGTGCTGTTCAATTGTCTATCCACTCAAACCTGGTCAGCCTTTCATTTTCTTTTCCACAATATCAGACTTCAGAAATCATTGGAATCGCCAGTACAGAATGTTCCATTCATTCACTGCCAATCTGGAATTCATCTGAATCTGCACTCCAGGTAGGCTTTCATTACACCACTTATGAATGTCCAAGTAACACAATGCTGGTTTTCAGCGGTCTGTTCACACTCTAAGCCCTGCTTTTTACTGGGTATCCACACAACTGTGGTCAGCTCTTCATTTTCATGTCCAAACAATCCAGACTTGAGAAATCATTGCAATCTCCAGTACAGAATGTTCCATTCATTCACTGCGAATCTGGAATTCAACTGAATCTCCACTACCTGCAGATTTATCTTACACCACTTGTGAATGTCCAAGTAAAACAATGCTGGTTTTCAGAGGCCTGTTCATGTTCGCAGCCGTGCTGTTCAATTGGCTATCCACTCAACCTGTTTTGCTCCTCATTTTCCTGTGCACACAACCCAGCCTTCAGAAATCATTGTAATCTCCATTACAGGATGTTCCATTCATTCACTGGGAATCTGGAATTCATCTGAATCTGCACTCCACGCAGGCTTTCGTTACACCACTGCTGAAAGTCGAAGTAATGCAATACTGGTTTTCAGTGGTCTGTTCACATTCGAAGCCGAGGCTTTTTACAGGCTATCCACTCAACACTGGTCAGCTCTTCATTTTCGTGTCCCCACAATCCAGATTTCAGAAATCATTGCAATCTCCACTACAGAATGTTCCATTCATTCACTGCGAGTCTGGAGTTTATCTGATTCTCCACTCCCGCCTGGTTAACATTACACCACTTGTGAATGTCCAAGTAAGCCAATGCTGGTTTTCAGAGGCCTGTTCATACTCGCAGCCGTGCTGTTTAATTGACAATTCACTCCACCCTGTTCAGCTCTTCATTGTCCCACCACACTACCAGCCTTCAGAAATCTTTGTTATCTCCACTACAGAATGTTCCATTCATTCACTGCGAATCTGGAATTCATCTGACTCTCAACTCCACGCAGGTTTTCATTACACCACTGTTGAATGTCCAAGTAACCCAATGCTGGTTTTCAGCGGCCTGTTCATATTCGCAGCCCTGCTGTTTACTTGGCTATCGATTCAAGCCTGGTCAGCTCTTCATTTTCCTGTCCACACAACACAGGCTTCAGAAATCATTGGAATCTCCTCTACAGAATGTTCCATTCATTCACTGCGAATGTGGAATTCAACTGACTCTCCACTCCATGCAGGTTTTCCTTACACCACTGATGAATGTCCAAGTAACCCAATGCTGGTTTTCAGCTGCATGTTCACACTCGCAGCCATGCTATACAATTGGCTTTCCACTAAATCCTGATTAGTTCTTGATTTTCCTTCCACACGACCCAGCCTTCAGAAATCGTTGGAATCTCCACTAGAGAATGTTCCATTCATTCACTGCGAATCTGGAATTCCTCTGAACCTCCACTCCCGGCAGGTTTTCGTTACACCACTGTTGAATGTCCAAGTAACCCAATGTTTTAAGTGTTTTCTTCACAAGCGCAGTGGTGCTGTTCAATTGGCTATCCACTCAACCCTGGCCAGCTCTACATTTTCCTGTCCACACCACAAAGACTGGAGAAATCATTGTTATCTCCACTACAGAATGTTCCATTCATTCACAGCGAATCTGGAATTCATCTGAATCTCCACTCCCGGCAGGTTTTCGTGACACCACTGGTAAATATCCAAGTAAGCCAATGCTGGTTTTAAGTGGCCTGCTCATACTCTCAGCCGTGCTGTTCAATTTGCTATCCACTCAACCCTCTTCAGCTCCATTTTCCTGTCCACATAACCCAAACTTCAGAAACAATTGGTATCTCCTCCACAGAATGTTCCATTCATTGACGGCAAATCTGAAATTCATCTAATTCTCAACTCCCGTCAGGTTTTCGTTACACCACTTGTGAATGTCCAATTAAGCCAAAGCTGGTTTTCAGTGGCCTGTTCTTACTACGAGACGTGCTGTTCATTTGGCTATCCATTCCACCCTGTTCAGCTCTACCTTTTCGTGTCCACAAAACCCAGCCTTCAGAAATCATTGGAATCACCACTAGAGAATGTTCCATTCATTCACTGCGAATCTGGAATTCATCTGAATCTCCACTCCCGGCAGGTTTTCATTGCACCACTGCTGAATGTTCAAGTAACGCAATGATGGTTTTCAGCGGTCTATTCACACTCGAACCCGTGCTGTTCACGGTCTAGCGACTCAACACTGGTGAGTTCTTCTTTTTCCAGTTCAGACAATACAAACCTCAGAAACCATTGCAATCTACACTACAGAATGTTTCATTCATTCAGGCGAATCTTGAATTCATCTTGTTCTCCACTCCCAGCAGGTTTTCGTTTCACCACTGGTGAATGTCCAAGCAACCCAAGGCTGGTTTCAGCTGCGTGTTATCACTCGCAGCCGTGCTGTTCAATTGGCTATCCAGTGAACGCTGGTTAGCTCTTGATTTTCCTTCCACACACCGAGCCTTCAGAAATCATTCTTATCTCCACTTCAGAATGTTCCATTCGTTCCCTGCGAATCTGGAATTCCTCTGACTCTCCACACCAGGCAGATTTTCCTAACAACACTGGTGAATGACCAGGTAATCCAATGCTGGTTTTCAGCGGCTGTTCACACTCACAGCCTTGCTGTTCAATTGGCAATCCAGTCAAACCTAGTCAGCTCTTCATTTTCCTGTCCACACAACCCAGCGTTCAGAAATCATTGGAATCTCTACTACAGAAATTTCCATTCATTCACTGTGAATCTGGAAATACTCTGAATCTGCATTCCAGGAAGGCTTTCGTTACACCACTGATGAATGTCCAAGTAATGCAATGCTGCTTCTTAGTGGTCTGTTCACACTCGAAACCGTGCTGTTCATTGGCTATCCACTCAATATCGGTCAGCTCTTCAATATCCTGTCCAGACTATCCAGATTCCTAAATGTTGGCAATCACCACTACAGAATGTTCCATTCAATCACGCGAATCTGGAATTCATCAGAGTCTCCACTCCTGGAAGGTTTTCGTGACACCACTGGTAAATGTCCAAGGAAGACAATGCTGGTTTTAAGCCGCCTGCTAACACACTCAGCCGTGCTGTTCAATTTGCTATCCACCCAACCCTATTCAGCTCTACATTTTCCTGTCCTCATAACCCAACCTTCAGAAATAATTGGTATCTCCTCCACAGAATGTTCCGTTCATTCACTGCGAATCTTAAATTCATCTGACTCTCAACTCCCGGCGGGTTATCGTTACACCACTTGTGAATGTCCAAGTAAGCCAATGCTGGTTTTCAGTGGCCTGTTCATACTAAGAGACGTGCTGTTCATTTGGCTATCCACTCCACCCTGTTCAGCTCTACATTTTCGTGTCCACAAAACCCAGCCTTCAGAAATCATTGGAATCACCACTAGAGAATGTTCCATTCATTCACTGCGAATCTGGAATTCCTCTGAACCTCCACTCCTGGCAGGTTTTCGTTACGCCACTGGTGAATGTCCAAGTAACTCAATACTGGTTTTCAGAGGCATGTTCAACTCGCAGAAGTGCTGTTCAATGGGCTATCCACTCAATATTGGTCAGCTCTTCATTTTCCTCTCCACACAAACCAGCCTTCAGAAATCATTGGGCTCTCCACTACAGACTGTTCCATTCATTCACTGCGATTCTGCAATTCATCTGACTCTCCGCTCCAGGCAGGTTTTCATTACAGCACTGGTGAATGACCAAGTAATCCAATGCTGGTTTTCAGCCGCCTTTTCACACTCGCAGTGTGCTGTTCAATTGTCTATCCACTCAAACCTGGTCAGCCTTTCATTTTCTTTTCCACAATATCAGACTTCAGAAATCATTGGAATCGCCAGTACAGAATGTTCCATTCATTCACTGCCAATCTGGAATTCATCTGAATCTGCACTCCAGGTAGGCTTTCATTACACCACTTATGAATGTCCAAGTAACACAATGCTGGTTTTCAGCGGTCTGTTCACACTCTAAGCCCTGCTTTTTACTGGGTATCCACACAACTGTGGTCAGCTCTTCATTTTCATGTCCAAACAATCCAGACTTGAGAAATCATTGCAATCTCCAGTACAGAATGTTCCATTCATTCACTGCGAATCTGGAATTCAACTGAATCTCCACTACCTGCAGATTTATCTTACACCACTTGTGAATGTCCAAGTAAAACAATGCTGGTTTTCAGAGGCCTGTTCATGTTCGCAGTCGTGCTGTTCAATTGGCTATCCACTCAACCTGTTTTGCTCCTCATTTTCCTGTGCACACAACCCAGCCTTCAGAAATCATTGTAATCTCCACTACAGGATGTTCCATTCATTCACTGGGAATCTGGAATTCATCTGAATCTGCACTCCACGCAGGCTTTCGTTACACCACTGCTGAAAGTCGAAGTAATGCAATACTGGTTTTCAGTGGTCTGTTCACATTCGAAGCCGAGGCTTTTTACAGGCTATCCACTCAACACTGGTCAGCTCTTCATTTTCGTGTCCCCACAATCCAGATTTCAGAAATCATTGCAATCTCCACTACAGAATGTTCCATTCATTCACTGCGAGTCTGGAGTTTATCTGATTCTCCACTCCCGCCTGGTTAACATTACACCACTTGTGAATGTCCAAGTAAGCCAATGCTGGTTTTCAGAGGCCTGTTCATACTCGCAGCCGTGCTGTTTAATTGACAATTCACTCCACCCTGTTCAGCTCTTCATTGTCCCACCACACTACCAGCCTTCAGAAATCTTTGTTATCTCCACTACAGAATGTTCCATTCATTCACTGCGAATCTGGAATTCATCTGACTCTCAACTCCACGCAGGTTTTCATTACACCACTGTTGAATGTCCAAGTAACCCAATGCCGGTTTTCAGCGGCCTGTTCATATTCGCAGCCCTGCTGTTTACTTGGCTATCGATTCAAGCCTGGTCAGCTCTTCATTTTCCTGTCCACACAACACAGGCTTCAGAAATCATTGGAATCTCCTCTACAGAATGTTCCATTCATTCACTGCGAATGTGGAATTCAACTGACTCTCCACTCCATGCAGGTTTTCCTTACACCACTGATGAATGTCCAAGTAACCCAATGCTGGTTTTCAGCTGCATGTTCACACTCGCAGCCATGCTATACAATTGGCTTTCCACTAAATCCTGATTAGTTCTTGATTTTCCTTCCACACGACCCAGCCTTCAGAAATCGTTGGAATCTCCACTAGAGAATGTTCCATTCATTCACTGCGAATCTGGAATTCCTCTGAACCTCCACTCCCGGCAGGTTTTCGTTACACCACTGTTGAATGTCCAAGTAACCCAATGTTTTAAGTGTTTTCTTCACAAGCGCAGTGGTGCTGTTCAATTGGCTATCCACTCAACCCTGGCCAGCTCTACATTTTCCTGTCCACACCACAGAGACTGGAGAAATCATTGTTATCTCCACTACAGAATGTTCCATTCATTCACAGCGAATCTGGAATTCATCTGAATCTCCACTCCCGGCAGGTTTTCGTGACACCACTGGTAAATATCCAAGTAAGCCAATGCTGGTTTTAAGTGGCCTGCTCATACTCTCAGCCGTGCTGTTCAATTTGCTATCCACTCAACCCTCTTCAGCTCCATTTTCCTGTCCACATAACCCAAACTTCAGAAACAATTGGTATCTCCTCCACAGAATGTTCCATTCATTGACGGCAAATCTGAAATTCATCTAATTCTCAACTCCCGTCAGGTTTTCGTTACACCACTTGTGAATGTCCAATTAAGCCAAAGCTGGTTTTCAGTGGCCTGTTCTTACTACGAGACGTGCTGTTCATTTGGCTATCCATTCCACCCTGTTCAGCTCTACATTTTCGTGTCCACAAAACCCAGCCTTCAGAAATCATTGGAATCACCACTAGAGAATGTTCCATTCATTCACTGCGAATCTGGAATTCATCTGAATCTCCACTCCCGGCAGGTTTTCATTGCACCACTGCTGAATGTTCAAGTAACGCAATGATGGTTTTCAGCGGTCTATTCACACTCGAACCCGTGCTGTTCACGGTCTAGCGACTCAACACTGGTGAGTTCTTCTTTTTCCAGTTCAGACAATACAAACCTCAGAAACCATTGCAATCTACACTACAGAATGTTTCATTCATTCAGGCGAATCTTGAATTCATCTTGTTCTCCACTCCCAGCAGGTTTTCGTTTCACCACTGGTGAATGTCCAAGCAACCCAAGGCTGGTTTCAGCTGCGTGTTAACACTCGCAGCCGTGCTGTTCAATTGGCTATCCAGTGAACGCTGGTTAGCTCTTGATTTTCCTTCCACACACCGAGCCTTCAGAAATCATTCTTATCTCCACTTCAGAATGTTCCATTCGTTCCCTGCGAATCTGGAATTCCTCTGACTCTCCACACCAGGCAGATTTTCCTAACAACACTGGTGAATGACCAGGTAATCCAATGCTGGTTTTCAGCGGCTGTTCACACTCACAGCCTTGCTGTTCAATTGGCAATCCAGTCAAACCTAGTCAGCTCTTCATTTTCCTGTCCACACAACCCAGCGTTCAGAAATCATTGGAATCTCTACTACAGAAATTTCCATTCATTCACTGTGAATCTGGAAATACTCTGAATCTGCATTCCAGGAAGGCTTTCGTTACACCACTGATGAATGTCCAAGTAATGCAATGCTGCTTCTTAGTGGTCTGTTCACACTCGAAACCGTGCTGTTCATTGGCTATCCACTCAATATCGGTCAGCTCTTCAATATCCTGTCCAGACTATCCAGATTCCTAAATGTTGGCAATCACCACTACAGAATGTTCCATTCAATCACGCGAATCTGGAATTCATCAGAGTCTCCACTCCTGGAAGGTTTTCGTGACACCACTGGTAAATGTCCAAGGAAGACAATGCTGGTTTTAAGCCGCCTGCTAACACACTCAGCCGTGCTGTTCAATTTGCTATCCACCCAACCCTATTCAGCTCTACATTTTCCTGTCCTCATAACCCAACCTTCAGAAATAATTGGTATCTCCTCCACAGAATGTTCCGTTCATTCACTGCGAATCTTAAATTCATCTGACTCTCAACTCCCGGCGGGTTATCGCTACACCACTTGTGAATGTCCAAGTAAGCCAATGCTGGTTTTCAGTGGCCTGTTCATACTAAGAGACGTGCTGTTCATTTGGCTATCCACTCCACCCTGTTCAGCTCTACATTCTCGTGTCCACAAAACCCAGCCTTCAGAAATCATTGGAATCACCACTAGAGAATGTTCCATTCATTCACTGCGAATCTGGAATTCCTCTGAACCTCCACTCCTGGCAGGTTTTCGTTACGCCACTGGTGAATGTCCAAGTAACTCAATACTGGTTTTCAGAGGCATGTTCAACTCGCAGAAGTGCTGTTCAATGGGCTATCCACTCAATATTGGTCAGCTCTTCATTTTCCTCTCCACACAAACCAGCCTTCAGAAATCATTGGGCTCTCCACTACAGACTGTTCCATTCATTCACTGCGATTCTGCAATTCATCTGGCTCTCCGCTCCAGGCAGGTTTTCATTACAGCACTGGTGAATGACCAAGTAATCCAATGCTGGTTTTCAGCCGCCTTTTCACACTCGCAGTGTGCTGTTCAATTGTCTATCCACTCAAACCTGGTCAGCCTTTCATTTTCTTTTCCACAATATCAGACTTCAGAAATCATTGGAATCGCCAGTACAGAATGTTCCATTCATTCACTGCCAATCTGGAATTCATCTGAATCTGCACTCCAGGTAGGCTTTCATTACACCACTTATGAATGTCCAAGTAACACAATGCTGGTTTTCAGCGGTCTGTTCACACTCTAAGCCCTGCTTTTTACTGGGTATCCACACAACTGTGGTCAGCTCTTCATTTTCATGTCCAAACAATCCAGACTTGAGAAATCATTGCAATCTCCAGTACAGAATGTTCCATTCATTCACTGCGAATCTGGAATTCAACTGAATCTCCACTACCTGCAGATTTATCTTACACCACTTGTGAATGTCCAAGTAAAACAATGCTGGTTTTCAGAGGCCTGTTCATGTTCGCAGTCGTGCTGTTCAATTGGCTATCCACTCAACCTGTTTTGCTCCTCATTTTCCTGTGCACACAACCCAGCCTTCAGAAATCATTGTAATCTCCACTACAGGATGTTCCATTCATTCACTGGGAATCTGGAATTCATCTGAATCTGCACTCCACGCAGGCTTTCGTTACACCACTGCTGAAAGTCGAAGTAATGCAATACTGGTTTTCAGTGGTCTGTTCACATTCGAAGCCGAGGCTTTTTACAGGCTATCCACTCAACACTGGTCAGCTCTTCATTTTCGTGTCCCCACAATCCAGATTTCAGAAATCATTGCAATCTCCACTACAGAATGTTCCATTCATTCACTGCGAGTCTGGAGTTTATCTGATTCTCCACTCCCGCCTGGTTAACATTACACCACTTGTGAATGTCCAAGTAAGCCAATGCTGGTTTTCAGAGGCCTGTTCATACTCGCAGCCGTGCTGTTTAATTGACAATTCACTCCACCCTGTTCAGCTCTTCATTGTCCCACCACACTACCAGCCTTCAGAAATCTTTGTTATCTCCACTACAGAATGTTCCATTCATTCACTGCGAATCTGGAATTCATCTGACTCTCAACTCCACGCAGGTTTTCATTACACCACTGTTGAATGTCCAAGTAACCCAATGCTGGTTTTCAGCGGCCTGTTCATATTCGCAGCCCTGCTGTTTACTTGGCTATCGATTCAAGCCTGGTCAGCTCTTCATTTTCCTGTCCACACAACACAGGCTTCAGAAATCATTGGAATCTCCTCTACAGAATGTTCCATTCATTCACTGCGAATGTGGAATTCAACTGACTCTCCACTCCATGCAGGTTTTCCTTACACCACTGATGAATGTCCAAGTAACCCAATGCTGGTTTTCAGCTGCATGTTCACACTCGCAGCCATGCTATACAATTGGCTTTCCACTAAATCCTGATTAGTTCTTGATTTTCCTTCCACACGACCCAGCCTTCAGAAATCGTTGGAATCTCCACTAGAGAATGTTCCATTCATTCACTGCGAATCTGGAATTCCTCTGAACCTCCACTCCCGGCAGGTTTTCGTTACACCACTGTTGAATGTCCAAGTAACCCAATGTTTTAAGTGTTTTCTTCACAAGCGCAGTGGTGCTGTTCAATTGGCTATCCACTCAACCCTGGCCAGCTCTACATTTTCCTGTCCACACCACAGAGACTGGAGAAATCATTGTTATCTCCACTACAGAATGTTCCATTCATTCACAGCGAATCTGGAATTCATCTGAATCTCCACTCCCGGCAGGTTTTCGTGACACCACTGGTAAATATCCAAGTAAGCCAATGCTGGTTTTAAGTGGCCTGCTCATACTCTCAGCCGTGCTGTTCAATTTGCTATCCACTCAACCCTCTTCAGCTCCATTTTCCTGTCCACATAACCCAAACTTCAGAAACAATTGGTATCTCCTCCACAGAATGTTCCATTCATTGACGGCAAATCTGAAATTCATCTAATTCTCAACTCCCGTCAGGTTTTCGTTACACCACTTGTGAATGTCCAATTAAGCCAAAGCTGGTTTTCAGTGGCCTGTTCTTACTACGAGACGTGCTGTTCATTTGGCTATCCATTCCACCCTGTTCAGCTCTACATTTTCGTGTCCACAAAACCCAGCCTTCAGAAATCATTGGAATCACCACTAGAGAATGTTCCATTCATTCACTGCGAATCTGGAATTCATCTGAATCTCCACTCCCGGCAGGTTTTCATTGCACCACTGCTGAATGTTCAAGTAACGCAATGATGGTTTTCAGCGGTCTATTCACACTCGAACCCGTGCTGTTCACGGTCTAGCGACTCAACACTGGTGAGTTCTTCTTTTTCCAGTTCAGACAATACAAACCTCAGAAACCATTGCAATCTACACTACAGAATGTTTCATTCATTCAGGCGAATCTTGAATTCATCTTGTTCTCCACTCCCAGCAGGTTTTCGTTTCACCACTGGTGAATGTCCAAGCAACCCAAGGCTGGTTTCAGCTGCGTGTTAACACTCGCAGCCGTGCTGTTCAATTGGCTATCCAGTGAACGCTGGTTAGCTCTTGATTTTCCTTCCACACACCGAGCCTTCAGAAATCATTCTTATCTCCACTTCAGAATGTTCCATTCGTTCCCTGCGAATCTGGAATTCCTCTGACTCTCCACACCAGGCAGATTTTCCTAACAACACTGGTGAATGACCAGGTAATCCAATGCTGGTTTTCAGCGGCTGTTCACACTCACAGCCTTGCTGTTCAATTGGCAATCCAGTCAAACCTAGTCAGCTCTTCATTTTCCTGTCCACACAACCCAGCGTTCAGAAATCATTGGAATCTCTACTACAGAAATTTCCATTCATTCACTGTGAATCTGGAAATAATCTGAATCTGCATTCCAGGAAGGCTTTCGTTACACCACTGATGAATGTCCAAGTAATGCAATGCTGCTTCTTAGTGGTCTGTTCACACTCGAAACCGTGCTGTTCATTGGCTATCCACTCAATATCGGTCAGCTCTTCAATATCCTGTCCAGACTATCCAGATTCCTAAATGTTGGCAATCACCACTACAGAATGTTCCATTCAATCACGCGAATCTGGAATTCATCAGAGTCTCCACTCCTGGAAGGTTTTCGTGACACCACTGGTAAATGTCCAAGGAAGACAATGCTGGTTTTAAGCCGCCTGCTAACACACTCAGCCGTGCTGTTCAATTTGCTATCCACCCAACCCTATTCAGCTCTACATTTTCCTGTCCTCATAACCCAACCTTCAGAAATAATTGGTATCTCCTCCACAGAATGTTCCGTTCATTCACTGCGAATCTTAAATTCATCTGACTCTCAACTCCCGGCGGGTTATCGTTACACCACTTGTGAATGTCCAAGTAAGCCAATGCTGGTTTTCAGTGGCCTGTTCATACTAAGAGACGTGCTGTTCATTTGGCTATCCACTCCACCCTGTTCAGCTCTACATTCTCGTGTCCACAAAACCCAGCCTTCAGAAATCATTGGAATCACCACTAGAGAATGTTCCATTCATTCACTGCGAATCTGGAATTCCTCTGAACCTCCACTCCTGGCAGGTTTTCGTTACGCCACTGGTGAATGTCCAAGTAACTCAATACTGGTTTTCAGAGGCATGTTCAACTCGCAGAAGTGCTGTTCAATGGGCTATCCACTCAATATTGGTCAGCTCTTCATTTTCCTCTCCACACAAACCAGCCTTCAGAAATCATTGGGCTCTCCACTACAGACTGTTCCATTCATTCACTGCGATTCTGCAATTCATCTGACTCTCCGCTCCAGGCAGGTTTTCATTACAGCACTGGTGAATGACCAAGTAATCCAATGCTGGTTTTCAGCCGCCTTTTCACACTCGCAGTGTGCTGTTCAATTGTCTATCCACTCAAACCTGGTCAGCCTTTCATTTTCTTTTCCACAATATCAGACTTCAGAAATCATTGGAATCGCCAGTACAGAATGTTCCATTCATTCACTGCCAATCTGGAATTCATCTGAATCTGCACTCCAGGTAGGCTTTCATTACACCACTTATGAATGTCCAAGTAACACAATGCTGGTTTTCAGCGGTCTGTTCACACTCTAAGCCCTGCTTTTTACTGGGTATCCACACAACTGTGGTCAGCTCTTCATTTTCATGTCCAAACAATCCAGACTTGAGAAATCATTGCAATCTCCAGTACAGAATGTTCCATTCATTCACTGCGAATCTGGAATTCAACTGAATCTCCACTACCTGCAGATTTATCTTACACCACTTGTGAATGTCCAAGTAAAACAATGCTGGTTTTCAGAGGCCTGTTCATGTTCGCAGTCGTGCTGTTCAATTGGCTATCCACTCAACCTGTTTTGCTCCTCATTTTCCTGTGCACACAACCCAGCCTTCAGAAATCATTGTAATCTCCACTACAGGATGTTCCATTCATTCACTGGGAATCTGGAATTCATCTGAATCTGCACTCCACGCAGGCTTTCGTTACACCACTGCTGAAAGTCGAAGTAATGCAATACTGGTTTTCAGTGGTCTGTTCACATTCGAAGCCGAGGCTTTTTACAGGCTATCCACTCAACACTGGTCAGCTCTTCATTTTCGTGTCCCCACAATCCAGATTTCAGAAATCATTGCAATCTCCACTACAGAATGTTCCATTCATTCACTGCGAGTCTGGAGTTTATCTGATTCTCCACTCCCGCCTGGTTAACATTACACCACTTGTGAATGTCCAAGTAAGCCAATGCTGGTTTTCAGAGGCCTGTTCATACTCGCAGCCGTGCTGTTTAATTGACAATTCACTCCACCCTGTTCAGCTCTTCATTGTCCCACCACACTACCAGCCTTCAGAAATCTTTGTTATCTCCACTACAGAATGTTCCATTCATTCACTGCGAATCTGGAATTCATCTGACTCTCAACTCCACGCAGGTTTTCATTACACCACTGTTGAATGTCCAAGTAACCCAATGCTGGTTTTCAGCGGCCTGTTCATATTCGCAGCCCTGCTGTTTACTTGGCTATCGATTCAAGCCTGGTCAGCTCTTCATTTTCCTGTCCACACAACACAGGCTTCAGAAATCATTGGAATCTCCTCTACAGAATGTTCCATTCATTCACTGCGAATGTGGAATTCAACTGACTCTCCACTCCATGCAGGTTTTCCTTACACCACTGATGAATGTCCAAGTAACCCAATGCTGGTTTTCAGCTGCATGTTCACACTCGCAGCCATGCTATACAATTGGCTTTCCACTAAATCCTGATTAGTTCTTGATTTTCCTTCCACACGACCCAGCCTTCAGAAATCGTTGGAATCTCCACTAGAGAATGTTCCATTCATTCACTGCGAATCTGGAATTCCTCTGAACCTCCACTCCCGGCAGGTTTTCGTTACACCACTGTTGAATGTCCAAGTAACCCAATGTTTTAAGTGTTTTCTTCACAAGCGCAGTGGTGCTGTTCAATTGGCTATCCACTCAACCCTGGCCAGCTCTACATTTTCCTGTCCACACCACAGAGACTGGAGAAATCATTGTTATCTCCACTACAGAATGTTCCATTCATTCACAGCGAATCTGGAATTCATCTGAATCTCCACTCCCGGCAGGTTTTCGTGACACCACTGGTAAATATCCAAGTAAGCCAATGCTGGTTTTAAGTGGCCTGCTCATACTCTCAGCCGTGCTGTTCAATTTGCTATCCACTCAACCCTCTTCAGCTCCATTTTCCTGTCCACATAACCCAAACTTCAGAAACAATTGGTATCTCCTCCACAGAATGTTCCATTCATTGACGGCAAATCTGAAATTCATCTAATTCTCAACTCCCGTCAGGTTTTCGTTACACCACTTGTGAATGTCCAATTAAGCCAAAGCTGGTTTTCAGTGGCCTGTTCTTACTACGAGACGTGCTGTTCATTTGGCTATCCATTCCACCCTGTTCAGCTCTACATTTTCGTGTCCACAAAACCCAGCCTTCAGAAATCATTGGAATCACCACTAGAGAATGTTCCATTCATTCACTGCGAATCTGGAATTCATCTGAATCTCCACTCCCGGCAGGTTTTCATTGCACCACTGCTGAATGTTCAAGTAACGCAATGATGGTTTTCAGCGGTCTATTCACACTCGAACCCGTGCTGTTCACGGTCTAGCGACTCAACACTGGTGAGTTCTTCTTTTTCCAGTTCAGACAATACAAACCTCAGAAACCATTGCAATCTACACTACAGAATGTTTCATTCATTCAGGCGAATCTTGAATTCATCTTGTTCTCCACTCCCAGCAGGTTTTCGTTTCACCACTGGTGAATGTCCAAGCAACCCAAGGCTGGTTTCAGCTGCGTGTTAACACTCGCAGCCGTGCTGTTCAATTGGCTATCCAGTGAACGCTGGTTAGCTCTTGATTTTCCTTCCACACACCGAGCCTTCAGAAATCATTCTTATCTCCACTTCAGAATGTTCCATTCGTTCCCTGCGAATCTGGAATTCCTCTGACTCTCCACACCAGGCAGATTTTCCTAACAACACTGGTGAATGACCAGGTAATCCAATGCTGGTTTTCAGCGGCTGTTCACACTCACAGCCTTGCTGTTCAATTGGCAATCCAGTCAAACCTAGTCAGCTCTTCATTTTCCTGTCCACACAACCCAGCGTTCAGAAATCATTGGAATCTCTACTACAGAAATTTCCATTCATTCACTGTGAATCTGGAAATACTCTGAATCTGCATTCCAGGAAGGCTTTCGTTACACCACTGATGAATGTCCAAGTAATGCAATGCTGCTTCTTAGTGGTCTGTTCACACTCGAAACCGTGCTGTTCATTGGCTATCCACTCAATATCGGTCAGCTCTTCAATATCCTGTCCAGACTATCCAGATTCCTAAATGTTGGCAATCACCACTACAGAATGTTCCATTCAATCACGCGAATCTGGAATTCATCAGAGTCTCCACTCCTGGAAGGTTTTCGTGACACCACTGGTAAATGTCCAAGGAAGACAATGCTGGTTTTAAGCCGCCTGCTAACACACTCAGCCGTGCTGTTCAATTTGCTATCCACCCAACCCTATTCAGCTCTACATTTTCCTGTCCTCATAACCCAACCTTCAGAAATAATTGGTATCTCCTCCACAGAATGTTCCGTTCATTCACTGCGAATCTTAAATTCATCTGACTCTCAACTCCCGGCGGGTTATCGTTACACCACTTGTGAATGTCCAAGTAAGCCAATGCTGGTTTTCAGTGGCCTGTTCATACTAAGAGACGTGCTGTTCATTTGGCTATCCACTCCACCCTGTTCAGCTCTACATTTTCGTGTCCACAAAACCCAGCCTTCAGAAATCATTGGAATCACCACTAGAGAATGTTCCATTCATTCACTGCGAATCTGGAATTCCTCTGAACCTCCACTCCTGGCAGGTTTTCGTTACGCCACTGGTGAATGTCCAAGTAACTCAATACTGGTTTTCAGAGGCATGTTGAACTCGCAGAAGTGCTGTTCAATGGGCTATCCACTCAATATTGGTCAGCTCTTCATTTTCCTCTCCACACAAACCAGCCTTCAGAAATCATTGGGCTCTCCACTACAGACTGTTCCATTCATTCACTGCGATTCTGCAATTCATCTGACTCTCCGCTCCAGGCAGGTTTTCATTACAGCACTGGTGAATGACCAAGTAATCCAATGCTGGTTTTCAGCCGCCTTTTCACACTCGCAGTGTGCTGTTCAATTGTCTATCCACTCAAACCTGGTCAGCCTTTCATTTTCTTTTCCACAATATCAGACTTCAGAAATCATTGGAATCGCCAGTACAGAATGTTCCATTCATTCACTGCCAATCTGGAATTCATCTGAATCTGCACTCCAGGTAGGCTTTCATTACACCACTTATGAATGTCCAAGTAACACAATGCTGGTTTTCAGCGGTCTGTTCACACTCTAAGCCCTGCTTTTTACTGGGTATCCACACAACTGTGGTCAGCTCTTCATTTTCATGTCCAAACAATCCAGACTTGAGAAATCATTGCAATCTCCAGTACAGAATGTTCCATTCATTCACTGCGAATCTGGAATTCAACTGAATCTCCACTACCTGCAGATTTATCTTACACCACTTGTGAATGTCCAAGTAAAACAATGCTGGTTGTCAGAGGCCTGTTCATGTTCGCAGTCGTGCTGTTCAATTGGCTATCCACTCAACCTGTTTTGCTCCTCATTTTCCTGTGCACACAACCCAGCCTTCAGAAATCATTGTAATCTCCACTACAGGATGTTCCATTCATTCACTGGGAATCTGGAATTCATCTGAATCTGCACTCCACGCAGGCTTTCGTTACACCACTGCTGAAAGTCGAAGTAATGCAATACTGGTTTTTAGTGGTCTGTTCACATTCGAAGCCGAGGCTTTTTACAGGCTATCCACTCAACACTGGTCAGCTCTTCATTTTCGTGTCCCCACAATCCAGATTTCAGAAATCATTGCAATCTCCACTACAGAATGTTCCATTCATTCACTGCGAGTCTGGAGTTTATCTGATTCTCCACTCCCGCCTGGTTAACATTACACCACTTGTGAATGTCCAAGTAAGCCAATGCTGGTTTTCAGAGGCCTGTTCATACTCGCAGCCGTGCTGTTTAATTGACAATTCACTCCACCCTGTTCAGCTCTTCATTGTCCCACCACACTACCAGCCTTCAGAAATCTTTGTTATCTCCACTACAGAATGTTCCATTCATTCACTGCGAATCTGGAATTCATCTGACTCTCAACTCCACGCAGGTTTTCATTACACCACTGTTGAATGTCCAAGTAACCCAATGCTGGTTTTCAGCGGCCTGTTCATATTCGCAGCCCTGCTGTTTACTTGGCTATCGATTCAAGCCTGGTCAGCTCTTCATTTTCCTGTCCACACAACACAGGCTTCAGAAATCATTGGAATCTCCTCTACAGAATGTTCCATTCATTCACTGCGAATGTGGAATTCAACTGACTCTCCACTCCATGCAGGTTTTCCTTACACCACTGATGAATGTCCAAGTAACCCAATGCTGGTTTTCAGCTGCATGTTCACACTCGCAGCCATGCTATACAATTGGCTTTCCACTAAATCCTGATTAGTTCTTGATTTTCCTTCCACACGACCCAGCCTTCAGAAATCGTTGGAATCTCCACTAGAGAATGTTCCATTCATTCACTGCGAATCTGGAATTCCTCTGAACCTCCACTCCCGGCAGGTTTTCGGTACACCACTGTTGAATGTCCAAGTAACCCAATGTTTTAAGTGTTTTCTTCACAAGCGCAGTGGTGCTGTTCAATTGGCTATCCACTCAACCCTGGCCAGCTCTACATTTTCCTGTCCACACCACAGAGACTGGAGAAATCATTGTTATCTCCACTACAGAATGTTCCATTCATTCACAGCGAATCTGGAATTCATCTGAATCTCCACTCCCGGCAGGTTTTCGTGACACCACTGGTAAATATCCAAGTAAGCCAATGCTGGTTTTAAGTGGCCTGCTCATACTCTCAGCCGTGCTGTTCAATTTGCTATCCACTCAACCCTCTTCAGCTCCATTTTCCTGTCCACATAACCCAAACTTCAGAAACAATTGGTATCTCCTCCACAGAATGTTCCATTCATTGACGGCAAATCTGAAATTCATCTAATTCTCAACTCCCGTCAGGTTTTCGTTACACCACTTGTGAATGTCCAATTAAGCCAAAGCTGGTTCTCAGTGGCCTGTTCTTACTACGAGACGTGCTGTTCATTTGGCTATCCATTCCACCCTGTTCAGCTCTACATTTTCGTGTCCACAAAACCCAGCCTTCAGAAATCATTGGAATCACCACTAGAGAATGTTCCATTCATTCACTGCGAATCTGGAATTCATCTGAATCTCCACTCCCGGCAGGTTTTCATTGCACCACTGCTGAATGTTCAAGTAACGCAATGATGGTTTTCAGCGGTCTATTCACACTCGAACCCGTGCTGTTCACGGTCTAGCGACTCAACACTGGTGAGTTCTTCTTTTTCCAGTTCAGACAATACAAACCTCAGAAACCATTGCAATCTACACTACAGAATGTTTCATTCATTCAGGCGAATCTTGAATTCATCTTGTTCTCCACTCCCAGCAGGTTTTCGTTTCACCACTGGTGAATGTCCAAGCAACCCAAGGCTGGTTTCAGCTGCGTGTTAACACTCGCAGCCGTGCTGTTCAATTGGCTATCCAGTGAACGCTGGTTAGCTCTTGATTTTCCTTCCACACACCGAGCCTTCAGAAATCATTCTTATCTCCACTTCAGAATGTTCCATTCGTTCCCTGCGAATCTGGAATTCCTCTGACTCTCCACACCAGGCAGATTTTCCTAACAACACTGGTGAATGACCAGGTAATCCAATGCTGGTTTTCAGCGGCTGTTCACACTCACAGCCTTGCTGTTCAATTGGCAATCCAGTCAAACCTAGTCAGCTCTTCATTTTCCTGTCCACACAACCCAGCGTTCAGAAATCATTGGAATCTCTACTACAGAAATTTCCATTCATTCACTGTGAATCTGGAAATACTCTGAATCTGCATTCCAGGAAGGCTTTCGTTACACCACTGATGAATGTCCAAGTAATGCAATGCTGCTTCTTAGTGGTCTGTTCACACTCGAAACCGTGCTGTTCATTGGCTATCCACTCAATATCGGTCAGCTCTTCAATATCCTGTCCAGACTATCCAGATTCCTAAATGTTGGCAATCACCACTACAGAATGTTCCATTCAATCACGCGAATCTGGAATTCATCAGAGTCTCCACTCCTGGAAGGTTTTCGTGACACCACTGGTAAATGTCCAAGGAAGACAATGCTGGTTTTAAGCCGCCTGCTAACACACTCAGCCGTGCTGTTCAATTTGCTATCCACCCAACCCTATTCAGCTCTACATTTTCCTGTCCTCATAACCCAACCTTCAGAAATAATTGGTATCTCCTCCACAGAATGTTCCGTTCATTCACTGCGAATCTTAAATTCATCTGACTCTCAACTCCCGGCGGGTTATCGTTACACCACTTGTGAATGTCCAAGTAAGCCAATGCTGGTTTTCAGTGGCCTGTTCATACTAAGAGACGTGCTGTTCATTTGGCTATCCACTCCACCCTGTTCAGCTCTACATTTTCGTGTCCACAAAACCCAGCCTTCAGAAATCATTGGAATCACCACTAGAGAATGTTCCATTCATTCACTGCGAATCTGGAATTCCTCTGAACCTCCACTCCTGGCAGGTTTTCGTTACGCCACTGGTGAATGTCCAAGTAACTCAATACTGGTTTTCAGAGGCATGTTCAACTCGCAGAAGTGCTGTTCAATGGGCTATCCACTCAATATTGGTCAGCTCTTCATTTTCCTCTCCACACAAACCAGCCTTCAGAAATCATTGGGCTCTCCACTACAGACTGTTCCATTCATTCACTGCGATTCTGCAATTCATCTGACTCTCCGCTCCAGGCAGGTTTTCATTACAGCACTGGTGAATGACCAAGTAATCCAATGCTGGTTTTCAGCCGCCTTTTCACACTCGCAGTGTGCTGTTCAATTGTCTATCCACTCAAACCTGGTCAGCCTTTCATTTTCTTTTCCACAATATCAGACTTCAGAAATCATTGGAATCGCCAGTACAGAATGTTCCATTCATTCACTGCCAATCTGGAATTCATCTGAATCTGCACTCCAGGTAGGCTTTCATTACACCACTTATGAATGTCCAAGTAACACAATGCTGGTTTTCAGCGGTCTGTTCACACTCTAAGCCCTGCTTTTTACTGGGTATCCACACAACTGTGGTCAGCTCTTCATTTTCATGTCCAAACAATCCAGACTTGAGAAATCATTGCAATCTCCAGTACAGAATGTTCCATTCATTCACTGCGAATCTGGAATTCAACTGAATCTCCACTACCTGCAGATTTATCTTACACCACTTGTGAATGTCCAAGTAAAACAATGCTGGTTTTCAGAGGCCTGTTCATGTTCGCAGTCGTGCTGTTCAATTGGCTATCCACTCAACCTGTTTTGCTCCTCATTTTCCTGTGCACACAACCCAGCCTTCAGAAATCATTGTAATCTCCACTACAGGATGTTCCATTCATTCACTGGGAATCTGGAATTCATCTGAATCTGCACTCCACGCAGGCTTTCGTTACACCACTGCTGAAAGTCGAAGTAATGCAATACTGGTTTTCAGTGGTCTGTTCACATTCGAAGCCGAGGCTTTTTACAGGCTATCCACTCAACACTGGTCAGCTCTTCATTTTCGTGTCCCCACAATCCAGATTTCAGAAATCATTGCAATCTCCACTACAGAATGTTCCATTCATTCACTGCGAGTCTGGAGTTTATCTGATTCTCCACTCCCGCCTGGTTAACATTACACCACTTGTGAATGTCCAAGTAAGCCAATGCTGGTTTTCAGAGGCCTGTTCATACTCGCAGCCGTGCTGTTTAATTGACAATTCACTCCACCCTGTTCAGCTCTTCATTGTCCCACCACACTACCAGCCTTCAGAAATCTTTGTTATCTCCACTACAGAATGTTCCATTCATTCACTGCGAATCTGGAATTCATCTGACTCTCAACTCCACGCAGGTTTTCATTACACCACTGTTGAATGTCCAAGTAACCCAATGCTGGTTTTCAGCGGCCTGTTCATATTCGCAGCCCTGCTGTTTACTTGGCTATCGATTCAAGCCTGGTCAGCTCTTCATTTTCCTGTCCACACAACACAGGCTTCAGAAATCATTGGAATCTCCTCTACAGAATGTTCCATTCATTCACTGCGAATGTGGAATTCAACTGACTCTCCACTCCATGCAGGTTTTCCTTACACCACTGATGAATGTCCAAGTAACCCAATGCTGGTTTTCAGCTGCATGTTCACACTCGCAGCCATGCTATACAATTGGCTTTCCACTAAATCCTGATTAGTTCTTGATTTTCCTTCCACACGACCCAGCCTTCAGAAATCGTTGGAATCTCCACTAGAGAATGTTCCATTCATTCACTGCGAATCTGGAATTCCTCTGAACCTCCACTCCCGGCAGGTTTTCGTTACACCACTGTTGAATGTCCAAGTAACCCAATGTTTTAAGTGTTTTCTTCACAAGCGCAGTGGTGCTGTTCAATTGGCTATCCACTCAACCCTGGCCAGCTCTACATTTTCCTGTCCACACCACAGAGACTGGAGAAATCATTGTTATCTCCACTACAGAATGTTCCATTCATTCACAGCGAATCTGGAATTCATCTGAATCTCCACTCCCGGCAGGTTTTCGTGACACCACTGGTAAATATCCAAGTAAGCCAATGCTGGTTTTAAGTGGCCTGCTCCTACTCTCAGCCGTGCTGTTCAATTTGCTATCCACTCAACCCTCTTCAGCTCCATTTTCCTGTCCACATAACCCAAACTTCAGAAACAATTGGTATCTCCTCCACAGAATGTTCCATTCATTGACGGCAAATCTGAAATTCATCTAATTCTCAACTCCCGTCAGGTTTTCGTTACACCACTTGTGAATGTCCAATTAAGCCAAAGCTGGTTTTCAGTGGCCTGTTCTTACTACGAGACGTGCTGTTCATTTGGCTATCCATTCCACCCTGTTCAGCTCTACATTTTCGTGTCCACAAAACCCAGCCTTCAGAAATCATTGGAATCACCACTAGAGAATGTTCCATTCATTCACTGCGAATCTGGAATTCATCTGAATCTCCACTCCCGGCAGGTTTTCATTGCACCACTGCTGAATGTTCAAGTAACGCAATGATGGTTTTCAGCGGTCTATTCACACTCGAACCCGTGCTGTTCACGGTCTAGCGACTCAACACTGGTGAGTTCTTCTTTTTCCAGTTCAGACAATACAAACCTCAGAAACCATTGCAATCTACACTACAGAATGTTTCATTCATTCAGGCGAATCTTGAATTCATCTTGTTCTCCACTCCCAGCAGGTTTTCGTTTCACCACTGGTGAATGTCCAAGCAACCCAAGGCTGGTTTCAGCTGCGTGTTAACACTCGCAGCCGTGCTGTTCAATTGGCTATCCAGTGAACGCTGGTTAGCTCTTGATTTTCCTTCCACACACCGAGCCTTCAGAAATCATTCTTATCTCCACTTCAGAATGTTCCATTCGTTCCCTGCGAATCTGGAATTCCTCTGACTCTCCACACCAGGCAGATTTTCCTAACAACACTGGTGAATGACCAGGTAATCCAATGCTGGTTTTCAGCGGCTGTTCACACTCACAGCCTTGCTGTTCAATTGGCAATCCAGTCAAACCTAGTCAGCTCTTCATTTTCCTGTCCACACAACCCAGCGTTCAGAAATCATTGGAATCTCTACTACAGAAATTTCCATTCATTCACTGTGAATCTGGAAATACTCTGAATCTGCATTCCAGGAAGGCTTTCGTTACACCACTGATGAATGTCCAAGTAATGCAATGCTGCTTCTTAGTGGTCTGTTCACACTCGAAACCGTGCTGTTCATTGGCTATCCACTCAATATCGGTCAGCTCTTCAATATCCTGTCCAGACTATCCAGATTCCTAAATGTTGGCAATCACCACTACAGAATGTTCCATTCAATCACGCGAATCTGGAATTCATCAGAGTCTCCACTCCTGGAAGGTTTTCATGACACCACTGGTAAATGTCCAAGGAAGACAATGCTGGTTTTAAGCCGCCTGCTAACACACTCAGCCGTGCTGTTCAATTTGCTATCCACCCAACCCTATTCAGCTCTACATTTTCCTGTCCTCATAACCCAACCTTCAGAAATAATTGGTATCTCCTCCACAGAATGTTCCGTTCATTCACTGCGAATCTTAAATTCATCTGACTCTCAACTCCCGGCGGGTTATCGTTACACCACTTGTGAATGTCCAAGTAAGCCAATGCTGGTTTTCAGTGGCCTGTTCATACTAAGAGACGTGCTGTTCATTTGGCTATCCACTCCACCCTGTTCAGCTCTACATTTTCATGTCCACAAAACCCAGCCTTCAGAAATCATTGGAATCACCACTAGAGAATGTTCCATTCATTCACTGCGAATCTGGAATTCATCTGAACCTCCACTCCTGGCAGGTTTTCGTTACGCCACTGGTGAATGTCCAAGTAACTCAATACTGGTTTTCAGAGGCATGTTCAACTCGCAGAAGTGCTGTTCAATGGGCTATCCACTCAATATTGGTCAGCTCTTCATTTTCCTCTCCACACAAACCAGCCTTCAGAAATCATTGGGCTCTCCACTACAGACTGTTCCATTCATTCACTGCGATTCTGCAATTCATCTGACTCTCCGCTCCAGGCAGGTTTTCATTACAGCACTGGTGAATGACCAAGTAATCCAATGCTGGTTTTCAGCCGCCTTTTCACACTCGCAGTGTGCTGTTCAATTGTCTATCCACTCAAACCTGGTCAGCCTTTCATTTTCTTTTCCACAATATCAGACTTCAGAAATCATTGGAATCGCCAGTACAGAATGTTCCATTCATTCACTGCCAATCTGGAATTCATCTGAATCTGCACTCCAGGTAGGCTTTCATTACACCACTTATGAATGTCCAAGTAACACAATGCTGGTTTTCAGCGGTCTGTTCACACTCTAAGCCCTGCTTTTTACTGGGTATCCACACAACTGTGGTCAGCTCTTCATTTTCATGTCCAAACAATCCAGACTTGAGAAATCATTGCAATCTCCAGTACAGAATGTTCCATTCATTCACTGCGAATCTGGAATTCAACTGAATCTCCACTACCTGCAGATTTATCTTACACCACTTGTGAATGTCCAAGTAAAACAATGCTGGTTTTCAGAGGCCTGTTCATGTTCGCAGTCGTGCTGTTCAATTGGCTATCCACTCAACCTGTTTTGCTCCTCATTTTCCTGTGCACACAACCCAGCCTTCAGAAATCATTGTAATCTCCACTACAGGATGTTCCATTCATTCACTGGGAATCTGGAATTCATCTGAATCTGCACTCCACGCAGGCTTTCGTTACACCACTGCTGAAAGTCGAAGTAATGCAATACTGGTTTTCAGTGGTCTGTTCACATTCGAAGCCGAGGCTTTTTACAGGCTATCCACTCAACACTGGTCAGCTCTTCATTTTCGTGTCCCCACAATCCAGATTTCAGAAATCATTGCAATCTCCACTACAGAATGTTCCATTCATTCACTGCGAGTCTGGAGTTTATCTGATTCTCCACTCCCGCCTGGTTAACATTACACCACTTGTGAATGTCCAAGTAAGCCAATGCTGGTTTTCAGAGGCCTGTTCATACTCGCAGCCGTGCTGTTTAATTGACAATTCACTCCACCCTGTTCAGCTCTTCATTGTCCCACCACACTACCAGCCTTCAGAAATCTTTGTTATCTCCACTACAGAATGTTCCATTCATTCACTGCGAATCTGGAATTCATCTGACTCTCAACTCCACGCAGGTTTTCATTACACCACTGTTGAATGTCCAAGTAACCCAATGCTGGTTTTCAGCGGCCTGTTCATATTCGCAGCCCTGCTGTTTACTTGGCTATCGATTCAAGCCTGGTCAGCTCTTCATTTTCCTGTCCACACAACACAGGCTTCAGAAATCATTGGAATCTCCTCTACAGAATGTTCCATTCATTCACTGCGAATGTGGAATTCAACTGACTCTCCACTCCATGCAGGTTTTCCTTACACCACTGATGAATGTCCAAGTAACCCAATGCTGGTTTTCAGCTGCATGTTCACACTCGCAGCCATGCTATACAATTGGCTTTCCACTAAATCCTGATTAGTTCTTGATTTTCCTTCCACACGACCCAGCCTTCAGAAATCGTTGGAATCTCCACTAGAGAATGTTCCATTCATTCACTGCGAATCTGGAATTCCTCTGAACCTCCACTCCCGGCAGGTTTTCGTTACACCACTGTTGAATGTCCAAGTAACCCAATGTTTTAAGTGTTTTCTTCACAAGCGCAGTGGTGCTGTTCAATTGGCTATCCACTCAACCCTGGCCAGCTCTACATTTTCCTGTCCACACCACAGAGACTGGAGAAATCATTGTTATCTCCACTACAGAATGTTCCATTCATTCACAGCGAATCTGGAATTCATCTGAATCTCCACTCCCGGCAGGTTTTCGTGACACCACTGGTAAATATCCAAGTAAGCCAATGCTGGTTTTAAGTGGCCTGCTCATACTCTCAGCCGTGCTGTTCAATTTGCTATCCACTCAACCCTCTTCAGCTCCATTTTCCTGTCCACATAACCCAAACTTCAGAAACAATTGGTATCTCCTCCACAGAATGTTCCATTCATTGACGGCAAATCTGAAATTCATCTAATTCTCAACTCCCGTCAGGTTTTCGTTACACCACTTGTGAATGTCCAATTAAGCCAAAGCTGGTTTTCAGTGGCCTGTTCTTACTACGAGACGTGCTGTTCATTTGGCTATCCACTCCACCCTGTTCAGCTCTACATTTTCGTGTCCACAAAACCCAGCCTTCAGAAATCATTGGAATCACCACTAGAGAATGTTCCATTCATTCACTGCGAATCTGGAATTCATCTGAATCTCCACTCCCGGCAGGTTTTCATTGCACCACTGCTGAATGTTCAAGTAACGCAATGATGGTTTTCAGCGGTCTATTCACACTCGAACCCGTGCTGTTCACGGTCTAGCGACTCAACACTGGTGAGTTCTTCTTTTTCCAGTTCAGACAATACAAACCTCAGAAACCATTGCAATCTACACTACAGAATGTTTCATTCATTCAGGCGAATCTTGAATTCATCTTGTTCTCCACTCCCAGCAGGTTTTCGTTTCACCACTGGTGAATGTCCAAGCAACCCAAGGCTGGTTTCAGCTGCGTGTTAACACTCGCAGCCGTGCTGTTCAATTGGCTATCCAGTGAACGCTGGTTAGCTCTTGATTTTCCTTCCACACACCGAGCCTTCAGAAATCATTCTTATCTCCACTTCAGAATGTTCCATTCGTTCCCTGCGAATCTGGAATTCCTCTGACTCTCCACACCAGGCAGATTTTCCTAACAACACTGGTGAATGACCAGGTAATCCAATGCTGGTTTTCAGCGGCTGTTCACACTCACAGCCTTGCTGTTCAATTGGCAATCCAGTCAAACCTAGTCAGCTCTTCATTTTCCTGTCCACACAACCCAGCGTTCAGAAATCATTGGAATCTCTACTACAGAAATTTCCATTCATTCACTGTGAATCTGGAAATACTCTGAATCTGCATTCCAGGAAGGCTTTCGTTACACCACTGATGAATGTCCAAGTAATGCAATGCTGCTTCTTAGTGGTCTGTTCACACTCGAAACCGTGCTGTTCATTGGCTATCCACTCAATATCGGTCAGCTCTTCAATATCCTGTCCAGACTATCCAGATTCCTAAATGTTGGCAATCACCACTACAGAATGTTCCATTCAATCACGCGAATCTGGAATTCATCAGAGTCTCCACTCCTGGAAGGTTTTCGTGACACCACTGGTAAATGTCCAAGGAAGACAATGCTGGTTTTAAGCCGCCTGCTAACACACTCAGCCGTGCTGTTCAATTTGCTATCCACCCAACCCTATTCAGCTCTACATTTTCCTGTCCTCATAACCCAACCTTCAGAAATAATTGGTATCTCCTCCACAGAATGTTCCGTTCATTCACTGCGAATCTTAAATTCATCTGACTCTCAACTCCCGGCGGGTTATCGTTACACCACTTGTGAATGTCCAAGTAAGCCAATGCTGGTTTTCAGTGGCCTGTTCATACTAAGAGACGTGCTGTTCATTTGGCTATCCACTCCACCCTGTTCAGCTCTACATTTTCGTGTCCACAAAACCCAGCCTTCAGAAATCATTGGAATCACCACTAGAGAATGTTCCATTCATTCACTGCGAATCTGGAATTCCTCTGAACCTCCACTCCTGGCAGGTTTTCGTTACGCCACTGGTGAATGTCCAAGTAACTCAATACTGGTTTTCAGAGGCATGTTCAACTCGCAGAAGTGCTGTTCAATGGGCTATCCACTCAATATTGGTCAGCTCTTCATTTTCCTCTCCACACAAACCAGCCTTCAGAAATCATTGGGCTCTCCACTACAGACTGTTCCATTCATTCACTGCGATTCTGCAATTCATCTGACTCTCCGCTCCAGGCAGGTTTTCATTACAGCACTGGTGAATGACCAAGTAATCCAATGCTGGTTTTCAGCCGCCTTTTCACACTCGCAGTGTGCTGTTCAATTGTCTATCCACTCAAACCTGGTCAGCCTTTCATTTTCTTTTCCACAATATCAGACTTCAGAAATCATTGGAATCGCCAGTACAGAATGTTCCATTCATTCACTGCCAATCTGGAATTCATCTGAATCTGCACTCCAGGTAGGCTTTCATTACACCACTTATGAATGTCCAAGTAACACAATGCTGGTTTTCAGCGGTCTGTTCACACTCTAAGCCCTGCTTTTTACTGGGTATCCACACAACTGTGGTCAGCTCTTCATTTTCATGTCCAAACAATCCAGACATGAGAAATCATTGCAATCTCCAGTACAGAATGTTCCATTCATTCACTGCGAATCTGGAATTCAACTGAATCTCCACTACCTGCAGATTTATCTTACACCACTTGTGAATGTCCAAGTAAAACAATGCTGGTTTTCAGAGGCCTGTTCATGTTCGCAGTCGTGCTGTTCAATTGGCTATCCACTCAACCTGTTTTGCTCCTCATTTTCCTGTGCACACAACCCAGCCTTCAGAAATCATTGTAATCTCCACTACAGGATGTTCCATTCATTCACTGGGAATCTGGAATTCATCTGAATCTGCACTCCACGCAGGCTTTCGTTACACCACTGCTGAAAGTCGAAGTAATGCAATACTGGTTTTCAGTGGTCTGTTCACATTCGAAGCCGAGGCTTTTTACAGGCTATCCACTCAACACTGGTCAGCTCTTCATTTTCGTGTCCCCACAATCCAGATTTCAGAAATCATTGCAATCTCCACTACAGAATGTTCCATTCATTCACTGCGAGTCTGGAGTTTATCTGATTCTCCACTCCCGCCTGGTTAACATTACACCACTTGTGAATGTCCAAGTAAGCCAATGCTGGTTTTCAGAGGCCTGTTCATACTCGCAGCCGTGCTGTTTAATTGACAATTCACTCCACCCTGTTCAGCTCTTCATTGTCCCACCACACTACCAGCCTTCAGAAATCTTTGTTATCTCCACTACAGAATGTTCCATTCATTCACTGCGAATCTGGAATTCATCTGACTCTCAACTCCACGCAGGTTTTCATTACACCACTGTTGAATGTCCAAGTAACCCAATGCTGGTTTTCAGCGGCCTGTTCATATTCGCAGCCCTGCTGTTTACTTGGCTATCGATTCAAGCCTGGTCAGCTCTTCATTTTCCTGTCCACACAACACAGGCTTCAGAAATCATTGGAATCTCCTCTACAGAATGTTCCATTCATTCACTGCGAATGTGGAATTCAACTGACTCTCCACTCCATGCAGGTTTTCCTTACACCACTGATGAATGTCCAAGTAACCCAATGCTGGTTTTCAGCTGCATGTTCACACTCGCAGCCATGCTATACAATTGGCTTTCCACTAAATCCTGATTAGTTCTTGATTTTCCTTCCACACGACCCAGCCTTCAGAAATCGTTGGAATCTCCACTAGAGAATGTTCCATTCATTCACTGCGAATCTGGAATTCCTCTGAACCTCCACTCCCGGCAGGTTTTCGTTACACCACTGTTGAATGTCCAAGTAACCCAATGTTTTAAGTGTTTTCTTCACAAGTGCAGTGGTGCTGTTCAATTGGCTATCCACTCAACCCTGGCCAGCTCTACATTTTCCTGTCCACACCACAGAGACTGGAGAAATCATTGTTATCTCCACTACAGAATGTTCCATTCATTCACAGCGAATCTGGAATTCATCTGAATCTCCACTCCCGGCAGGTTTTCGTGACACCACTGGTAAATATCCAAGTAAGCCAATGCTGGTTTTAAGTGGCCTGCTCCTACTCTCAGCCGTGCTGTTCAATTTGCTATCCACTCAACCCTCTTCAGCTCCATTTTCCTGTCCACATAACCCAAACTTCAGAAACAATTGGTATCTCCTCCACAGAATGTTCCATTCATTGACGGCAAATCTGAAATTCATCTAATTCTCAACTCCCGTCAGGTTTTCGTTACACCACTTGTGAATGTCCAATTAAGCCAAAGCTGGTTCTCAGTGGCCTGTTCTTACTACGAGACGTGCTGTTCATTTGGCTATCCATTCCACCCTGTTCAGCTCTACATTTTCGTGTCCACAAAACCCAGCCTTCAGAAATCATTGGAATCACCACTAGAGAATGTTCCATTCATTCACTGCGAATCTGGAATTCATCTGAATCTCCACTCCCGGCAGGTTTTCATTGCACCACTGCTGAATGTTCAAGTAACGCAATGATGGTTTTCAGCGGTCTATTCACACTCGAACCCGTGCTGTTCACGGTCTAGCGACTCAACACTGGTGAGTTCTTCTTTTTCCAGTTCAGACAATACAAACCTCAGAAACCATTGCAATCTACACTACAGAATGTTTCATTCATTCAGGCGAATCTTGAATTCATCTTGTTCTCCACTCCCAGCAGGTTTTCGTTTCACCACTGGTGAATGTCCAAGCAACCCAAGGCTGGTTTCAGCTGCGTGTTAACACTCGCAGCCGTGCTGTTCAATTGGCTATCCAGTGAACGCTGGTTAGCTCTTGATTTTCCTTCCACACACCGAGCCTTCAGAAATCATTCTTATCTCCACTTCAGAATGTTCCATTCGTTCCCTGCGAATCTGGAATTCCTCTGACTCTCCACACCAGGCAGATTTTCCTAACAACACTGGTGAATGACCAGGTAATCCAATGCTGGTTTTCAGCGGCTGTTCACACTCACAGCCTTGCTGTTCAATTGGCAATCGAGTCAAACCTAGTCAGCTCTTCATTTTCCTGTCCACACAACCCAGCGTTCAGAAATCATTGGAATCTCTACTACAGAAATTTCCATTCATTCACTGTGAATCTGGAAATACTCTGAATCTGCATTCCAGGAAGGCTTTCGTTACACCACTGATGAATGTCCAAGTAATGCAATGCTGCTTCTTAGTGGTCTGTTCACACTCGAAACCGTGCTGTTCATTGGCTATCCACTCAATATCGGTCAGCTCTTCAATATCCTGTCCAGACTATCCAGATTCCTAAATGTTGGCAATCACCACTACAGAATGTTCCATTCATTCACGCGAATCTGGAATTCATCAGAGTCTCCACTCCTGGAAGGTTTTCGTGACACCACTGGTAAATGTCCAAGGAAGACAATGCTGGTTTTAAGCCGCCTGCTAACACACTCAGCCGTGCTGTTCAATTTGCTATCCACCCAACCCTATTCAGCTCTACATTTTCCTGTCCTCATAACCCAACCTTCAGAAATAATTGGTATCTCCTCCACAGAATGTTCCGTTCATTCACTGCGAATCTTAAATTCATCTGACTCTCAACTCCCGGCGGGTTATCGTTACACCACTTGTGAATGTCCAAGTAAGCCAATGCTGGTTTTCAGTGGCCTGTTCATACTAAGAGACGTGCTGTTCATTTGGCTATCCACTCCACCCTGTTCAGCTCTACATTTTCGTGTCCACAAAACCCAGCCTTCAGAAATCATTGGAATCACCACTAGAGAATGTTCCATTCATTCACTGCGAATCTGGAATTCCTCTGAACCTCCACTCCTGGCAGGTTTTCGTTACGCCACTGGTGAATGTCCAAGTAACTCAATACTGGTTTTCAGAGGCATGTTCAACTCGCAGAAGTGCTGTTCAATGGGCTATCCACTCAATATTGGTCAGCTCTTCATTTTCCTCTCCACACAAACCAGCCTTCAGAAATCATTGGGCTCTCCACTACAGACTGTTCCATTCATTCACTGCGATTCTGCAATTCATCTGACTCTCCGCTCCAGGCAGGTTTTCATTACAGCACTGGTGAATGACCAAGTAATCCAATGCTGGTTTTCAGCCGCCTTTTCACACTCGCAGTGTGCTGTTCAATTGTCTATCCACTCAAACCTGGTCAGCCTTTCATTTTCTTTTCCACAATATCAGACTTCAGAAATCATTGGAATCGCCAGTACAGAATGTTCCATTCATTCACTGCCAATCTGGAATTCATCTGAATCTGCACTCCAGGTAGGCTTTCATTACACCACTTATGAATGTCCAAGTAACACAATGCTGGTTTTCAGCGGTCTGTTCACACTCTAAGCCCTGCTTTTTACTGGGTATCCACACAACTGTGGTCAGCTCTTCATTTTCATGTCCAAACAATCCAGACATGAGAAATCATTGCAATCTCCAGTACAGAATGTTCCATTCATTCACTGCGAATCTGGAATTCAACTGAATCTCCACTACCTGCAGATTTATCTTACACCACTTGTGAATGTCCAAGTAAAACAATGCTGGTTTTCAGAGGCCTGTTCATGTTCGCAGTCGTGCTGTTCAATTGGCTATCCACTCAACCTGTTTTGCTCCTCATTTTCCTGTGCACACAACCCAGCCTTCAGAAATCATTGTAATCTCCACTACAGGATGTTCCATTCATTCACTGGGAATCTGGAATTCATCTGAATCTGCACTCCACGCAGGCTTTCGTTACACCACTGCTGAAAGTCGAAGTAATGCAATACTGGTTTTCAGTGGTCTGTTCACTTTCGAAGCCGAGGCTTTTTACAGGCTATCCACTCAACACTGGTCAGCTCTTCATTTTCGTGTCCCCACAATCCAGATTTCAGAAATCATTGCAATCTCCACTACAGAATGTTCCATTCATTCACTGCGAGTCTGGAGTTTATCTGATTCTCCACTCCCGCCTGGTTAACATTACACCACTTGTGAATGTCCAAGTAAGCCAATGCTGGTTTTCAGAGGCCTGTTCATACTCGCAGCCGTGCTGTTTAATTGACAATTCACTCCACCCTGTTCAGCTCTTCATTGTCCCACCACACTACCAGCCTTCAGAAATCTTTGTTATCTCCACTACAGAATGTTCCATTCATTCACTGCGAATCTGGAATTCATCTGACTCTCAACTCCACGCAGGTTTTCATTACACCACTGTTGAATGTCCAAGTAACCCAATGCTGGTTTTCAGCGGCCTGTTCATATTCGCAGCCCTGCTGTTTACTTGGCTATCGATTCAAGCCTGGTCAGCTCTTCATTTTCCTGTCCACACAACACAGGCTTCAGAAATCATTGGAATCTCCTCTACAGAATGTTCCATTCATTCACTGCGAATGTGGAATTCAACTGACTCTCCACTCCATGCAGGTTTTCCTTACACCACTGATGAATGTCCAAGTAACCCAATGCTGGTTTTCAGCTGCATGTTCACACTCGCAGCCATGCTATACAATTGGCTTTCCACTAAATCCTGATTAGTTCTTGATTTTCCTTCCACACGACCCAGCCTTCAGAAATCGTTGGAATCTCCACTAGAGAATGTTCCATTCATTCACTGCGAATCTGGAATTCCTCTGAACCTCCACTCCCGGCAGGTTTTCGTTACACCACTGTTGAATGTCCAAGTAACCCAATGTTTTAAGTGTTTTCTTCACAAGCGCAGTGGTGCTGTTCAATTGGCTATCCACTCAACCCTGGCCAGCTCTACATTTTCCTGTCCACACCACAGAGACTGGAGAAATCATTGTTATCTCCACTACAGAATGTTCCATTCATTCACAGCGAATCTGGAATTCATCTGAATCTCCACTCCCGGCAGGTTTTCGTGACACCACTGGTAAATATCCAAGTAAGCCAATGCTGGTTTTAAGTGGCCTGCTCATACTCTCAGCCGTGCTGTTCAATTTGCTATCCACTCAACCCTCTTCAGCTCCATTTTCCTGTCCACATAACCCAAACTTCAGAAACAATTGGTATCTCCTCCACAGAATGTTCCATTCATTGACGGCAAATCTGAAATTCATCTAATTCTCAACTCCCGTCAGGTTTTCGTTACACCACTTGTGAATGTCCAATTAAGCCAAAGCTGGTTTTCAGTGGCCTGTTCTTACTACGAGACGTGCTGTTCATTTGGCTATCCATTCCACCCTGTTCAGCTCTACATTTTCGTGTCCACAAAACCCAGCCTTCAGAAATCATTGGAATCACCACTAGAGAATGTTCCATTCATTCACTGCGAATCTGGAATTCATCTGAATCTCCACTCCCGGCAGGTTTTCATTGCACCACTGCTGAATGTTCAAGTAACACAATGATGGTTTTCAGCGGTCTATTCACACTCGAACCCGTGCTGTTCACGGTCTAGCGACTCAACACTGGTGAGTTCTTCTTTTTCCAGTTCAGACAATACAAACCTCAGAAACCATTGCAATCTACACTACAGAATGTTTCATTCATTCAGGCGAATCTTGAATTCATCTTGTTCTCCACTCCCAGCAGGTTTTCGTTTCACCACTGGTGAATGTCCAAGCAACCCAAGGCTGGTTTCAGCTGCGTGTTAACACTCGCAGCCGTGCTGTTCAATTGGCTATCCAGTGAACGCTGGTTAGCTCTTGATTTTCCTTCCACACACCGAGCCTTCAGAAATCATTCTTATCTCCACTTCAGAATGTTCCATTCGTTCCCTGCGAATCTGGAATTCCTCTGACTCTCCACACCAGGCAGATTTTCCTAACAACACTGGTGAATGACCAGGTAATCCAATGCTGGTTTTCAGCGGCTGTTCACACTCACAGCCTTGCTGTTCAATTGGCAATCGAGTCAAACCTAGTCAGCTCTTCATTTTCCTGTCCACACAACCCAGCGTTCAGAAATCATTGGAATCTCTACTACAGAAATTTCCATTCATTCACTGTGAATCTGGAAATACTCTGAATCTGCATTCCAGGAAGGCTTTCGTTACACCACTGATGAATGTCCAAGTAATGCAATGCTGCTTCTTAGTGGTCTGTTCACACTCGAAACCGTGCTGTTCATTGGCTATCCACTCAATATCGGTCAGCTCTTCAATATCCTGTCCAGACTATCCAGATTCCTAAATGTTGGCAATCACCACTACAGAATGTTCCATTCAATCACGCGAATCTGGAATTCATCAGAGTCTCCACTCCTGGAAGGTTTTCGTGACACCACTGGTAAATGTCCAAGGAAGACAATGCTGGTTTTAAGCCGCCTGCTAACACACTCAGCCGTGCTGTTCAATTTGCTATCCACCCAACCCTATTCAGCTCTACATTTTCCTGTCCTCATAACCCAACCTTCAGAAATAATTGGTATCTCCTCCACAGAATGTTCCGTTCATTCACTGCGAATCTTAAATTCATCTGACTCTCAACTCCCGGCGGGTTATCGTTACACCACTTGTGAATGTCCAAGTAAGCCAATGCTGGTTTTCAGTGGCCTGTTCATACTAAGAGACGTGCTGTTCATTTGGCTATCCACTCCACCCTGTTCAGCTCTACATTTTCGTGTCCACAAAACCCAGCCTTCAGAAATCATTGGAATCACCACTAGAGAATGTTCCATTCATTCACTGCGAATCTGGAATTCCTCTGAACCTCCACTCCTGGCAGGTTTTCGTTACGCCACTGGTGAATGTCCAAGTAACTCAATACTGGTTTTCAGAGGCATGTTCAACTCGCAGAAGTGCTGTTCAATGGGCTATCCACTCAATATTGGTCAGCTCTTCATTTTCCTCTCCACACAAACCAGCCTTCAGAAATCATTGGGCTCTCCACTACAGACTGTTCCATTCATTCACTGCGATTCTGCAATTCATCTGACTCTCCGCTCCAGGCAGGTTTTCATTACAGCACTGGTGAATGACCAAGTAATCCAATGCTGTTTTTCAGCCGCCTTTTCACACTCGCAGTGTGCTGTTCATTTGTCTATCCACTCAAACCTGGTCAGCCTTTCATTTTCTTTTCCACAATATCAGACTTCAGAAATCATTGGAATCGCCAGTACAGAATGTTCCATTCATTCACTGCCAATCTGGAATTCATCTGAATCTGCACTCCAGGTAGGCTTTCATTACACCACTTATGAATGTCCAAGTAACACAATGCTGGTTTTCAGCGGTCTGTTCACACTCTAAGCCCTGCTTTTTACTGGGTATCCACACAACTGTGGTCAGCTCTTCATTTTCATGTCCAAACAATCCAGACTTGAGAAATCATTGCAATCTCCAGTACAGAATGTTCCATTCATTCACTGCGAATCTGGAATTCAACTGAATCTCCACTACCTGCAGATTTATCTTACACCACTTGTGAATGTCCAAGTAAAACAATGCTGGTTTTCAGAGGCCTGTTCATGTTCGCAGTCGTGCTGTTCAATTGGCTATCCACTCAACCTGTTTTGCTCCTCATTTTCCTGTGCACACAACCCAGCCTTCAGAAATCATTGTAATCTCCACTACAGGATGTTCCATTCATTCACTGGGAATCTGGAATTCATCTGAATCTGCAATCCACGCAGGCTTTCGTTACACCACTGCTGAAAGTCGAAGTAATGCAATACTGGTTTTCAGTGGTCTGTTCACGTTCGAAGCCGAGGCTTTTTACAGGCTATCCACTCAACACTGGTCAGCTCTTCATTTTCGTGTCCCCACAATCCAGATTTCAGAAATCATTGCAATCTCCACTACAGAATGTTCCATTCATTCACTGCGAGTCTGGAGTTTATCTGATTCTCCACTCCCGCCTGGTTAACATTACACCACTTGTGAATGTCCAAGTAAGCCAATGCTGGTTTTCAGAGGCCTGTTCATACTCGCAGCCGTGCTGTTTAATTGACAATTCACTCCACCCTGTTCAGCTCTTCATTGTCCCACCACACTACCAGCCTTCAGAAATCTTTGTTATCTCCACTACAGAATGTTCCATTCATTCACTGCGAATCTGGAATTCATCTGACTCTCAACTCCACGCAGGTTTTCATTACACCACTGTTGAATGTCCAAGTAACCCAATGCTGGTTTTCAGCGGCCTGTTCATATTCGCAGCCCTGCTGTTTACTTGGCTATCGATTCAAGCCTGGTCAGCTCTTCATTTTCCTGTCCACACAACACAGGCTTCAGAAATCATTGGAATCTCCTCTACAGAATGTTCCATTCATTCACTTCGAATGTGGAATTCAACTGACTCTCCACTCCATGCAGGTTTTCCTTACACCACTGATGAATGTCCAAGTAACCCAATGCTGGTTTTCAGCTGCATGTTCACACTCGCAGCCATGCTATACAATTGGCTTTCCACTAAATCCTGATTAGTTCTTGATTTTCCTTCCACACGACCCAGCCTTCAGAAATCGTTGGAATCTCCACTAGAGAATGTTCCATTCATTCACTGCGAATCTGGAATTCCTCTGAACCTCCACTCCCGGCAGGTTTTCGTTACACCACTGTTGAATGTCCAAGTAACCCAATGTTTTAAGTGTTTTCTTCACAAGCGCAGTGGTGCTGTTCAATTGGCTATCCACTCAACCCTGGCCAGCTCTACATTTTCCTGTCCACACCACAGAGACTGGAGAAATCATTGTTATCTCCACTACAGAATGTTCCATTCATTCACAGCGAATCTGGAATTCATCTGAATCTCCACTCCCGGCAGGTTTTCGTGACACCACTGGTAAATATCCAAGTAAGCCAATGCTGGTTTTAAGTGGCCTGCTCCTACTCTCAGCCGTGCTGTTCAATTTGCTATCCACTCAACCCTCTTCAGCTCCATTTTCCTGTCCACATAACCCAAACTTCAGAAACAATTGGTATCTCCTCCACAGAATGTTCCATTCATTGACGGCAAATCTGAAATTCATCTAATTCTCAACTCCCGTCAGGTTTTCGTTACACCACTTGTGAATGTCCAATTAAGCCAAAGCTGGTTTTCAGTGGCCTGTTCTTACTACGAGACGTGCTGTTCATTTGGCTATCCATTCCACCCTGTTCAGCTCTACATTTTCGTGTCCACAAAACCCAGCCTTCAGAAATCATTGGAATCACCACTAGAGAATGTTCCATTCATTCACTGCGAATCTGGAATTCATCTGAATCTCCACTCCCGGCAGGTTTTCATTGCACCACTGCTGAATGTTCAAGTAACGCAATGATGGTTTTCAGCGGTCTATTCACACTCGAACCCGTGCTGTTCACGGTCTAGCGACTCAACACTGGTGAGTTCTTCTTTTTCCAGTTCAGACAATACAAACCTCAGAAACCATTGCAATCTACACTACAGAATGTTTCATTCATTCAGGCGAATCTTGAATTCATCTTGTTCTCCACTCCCAGCAGGTTTTCGTTTCACCACTGGTGAATGTCCAAGCAACCCAAGGCTGGTTTCAGCTGCGTGTTAACACTCGCAGCCGTGCTGTTCAATTGGCTATCCAGTGAACGCTGGTTAGCTCTTGATTTTCCTTCCACACACCGAGCCTTCAGAAATCATTCTTATCTCCACTTCAGAATGTTCCATTCGTTCCCTGCGAATCTGGAATTCCTCTGACTCTCCACACCAGGCAGATTTTCCTAACAACACTGGTGAATGACCAGGTAATCCAATGCTGGTTTTCAGCGGCTGTTCACACTCACAGCCTTGCTGTTCAATTGGCAATCCAGTCAAACCTAGTCAGCTCTTCATTTTCCTGTCCACACAACCCAGCGTTCAGAAATCATTGGAATCTCTACTACAGAAATTTCCATTCATTCACTGTGAATCTGGAAATACTCTGAATCTGCATTCCAGGAAGGCTTTCGTTACACCACTGATGAATGTCCAAGTAATGCAATGCTGCTTCTTAGTGGTCTGTTCACACTCGAAACCGTGCTGTTCATTGGCTATCCACTCAATATCGGTCAGCTCTTCAATATCCTGTCCAGACTATCCAGATTCCTAAATGTTGGCAATCACCACTACAGAATGTTCCATTCAATCACGCGAATCTGGAATTCATCAGAGTCTCCACTCCTGGAAGGTTTTCGTGACACCACTGGTAAATGTCCAAGGAAGACAATGCTGGTTTTAAGCCGCCTGCTAACACACTCAGCCGTGCTGTTCAATTTGCTATCCACCCAACCCTATTCAGCTCTACATTTTCCTGTCCTCATAACCCAACCTTCAGAAATAATTGGTATCTCCTCCACAGAATGTTCCGTTCATTCACTGCGAATCTTAAATTCATCTGACTCTCAACTCCCGGCGGGTTATCGTTACACCACTTGTGAATGTCCAAGTAAGCCAATGCTGGTTTTCAGTGGCCTGTTCATACTAAGAGACGTGCTGTTCATTTGGCTATCCACTCCACCCTGTTCAGCTCTACATTCTCGTGTCCACAAAACCCAGCCTTCAGAAATCATTGGAATCACCACTAGAGAATGTTCCATTCATTCACTGCGAATCTGGAATTCCTCTGAACCTCCACTCCTGGCAGGTTTTCGTTACGCCACTGGTGAATGTCCAAGTAACTCAATACTGGTTTTCAGAGGCATGTTCAACTCGCAGAAGTGCTGTTCAATGGGCTATCCACTCAATATTGGTCAGCTCTTCATTTTCCTCTCCACACAAACCAGCCTTCAGAAATCATTGGGCTCTCCACTACAGACTGTTCCATTCATTCACTGCGATTCTGCAATTCATCTGACTCTCCGCTCCAGGCAGGTTTTCATTACAGCACTGGTGAATGACCAAGTAATCCAATGCTGGTTTTCAGCCGCCTTTTCACACTCGCAGTGTGCTGTTCAATTGTCTATCCACTCAAACCTGGTCAGCCTTTCATTTTCTTTTCCACAATATCAGACTTCAGAAATCATTGGAATCGCCAGTACAGAATGTTCCATTCATTCACTGCCAATCTGGAATTCATCTGAATCTGCACTCCAGGTAGGCTTTCATTACACCACTTATGAATGTCCAAGTAACACAATGCTGGTTTTCAGCGGTCTGTTCACACTCTAAGCCCTGCTTTTTACTGGGTATCCACACAACTGTGGTCAGCTCTTCATTTTCATGTCCAAACAATCCAGACTTGAGAAATCATTGCAATCTCCAGTACAGAATGTTCCATTCATTCACTGCGAATCTGGAATTCAACTGAATCTCCACTACCTGCAGATTTATCTTACACCACTTGTGAATGTCCAAGTAAAACAATGCTGGTTTTCAGAGGCCTGTTCATGTTCGCAGTCGTGCTGTTCAATTGGCTATCCACTCAACCTGTTTTGCTCCTCATTTTCCTGTGCACACAACCCAGCCTTCAGAAATCATTGTAATCTCCACTACAGGATGTTCCATTCATTCACTGGGAATCTGGAATTCATCTGAATCTGCACTCCACGCAGGCTTTCGTTACACCACTGCTGGAAGTCGAAGTAATGCAATACTGGTTTTCAGTGGTCTGTTCACATTCGAAGCCGAGGCTTTTTACAGGCTATCCACTCAACACTGGTCAGCTCTTCATTTTCGTGTCCCCACAATCCAGATTTCAGAAATCATTGCAATCTCCACTACAGAATGTTCCATTCATTCACTGCGAGTCTGGAGTTTATCTGATTCTCCACTCCCGCCTGGTTAACATTACACCACTTGTGAATGTCCAAGTAAGCCAATGCTGGTTTTCAGAGGCCTGTTCATACTCGCAGCCGTGCTGTTTAATTGACAATTCACTCCACCCTGTTCAGCTCTTCATTGTCCCACCACACTACCAGCCTTCAGAAATCTTTGTTATCTCCACTACAGAATGTTCCATTCATTCACTGCGAATCTGGAATTCATCTGACTCTCAACTCCACGCAGGTTTTCATTACACCACTGTTGAATGTCCAAGTAACCCAATGCTGGTTTTCAGCGGCCTGTTCATATTCGCAGCCCTGCTGTTTACTTGGCTATCGATTCAAGCCTGGTCAGCTCTTCATTTTCCTGTCCACACAACACAGGCTTCAGAAATCATTGGAATCTCCTCTACAGAATGTTCCATTCATTCACTGCGAATGTGGAATTCAACTGACTCTCCACTCCATGCAGGTTTTCCTTACACCACTGATGAATGTCCAAGTAACCCAATGCTGGTTTTCAGCTGCATGTTCACACTCGCAGCCATGCTATACAATTGGCTTTCCACTAAATCCTGATTAGTTCTTGATTTTCCTTCCACACGACCCAGCCTTCAGAAATCGTTGGAATCTCCACTAGAGAATGTTCCATTCATTCACTGCGAATCTGGAATTCCTCTGAACCTCCACTCCCGGCAGGTTTTCGTTACACCACTGTTGAATGTCCAAGTAACCCAATGTTTTAAGTGTTTTCTTCACAAGCGCAGTGGTGCTGTTCAATTGGCTATCCACTCAACCCTGGCCAGCTCTACATTTTCCTGTCCACACCACAGAGACTGGAGAAATCATTGTTATCTCCACTACAGAATGTTCCATTCATTCACAGCGAATCTGGAATTCATCTGAATCTCCACTCCCGGCAGGTTTTCGTGACACCACTGGTAAATATCCAAGTAAGCCAATGCTGGTTTTAAGTGGCCTGCTCCTACTCTCAGCCGTGCTGTTCAATTTGCTATCCACTCAACCCTCTTCAGCTCCATTTTCCTGTCCACATAACCCAAACTTCAGAAACAATTGGTATCTCCTCCACAGAATGTTCCATTCATTGACGGCAAATCTGAAATTCATCTAATTCTCAACTCCCGTCAGGTTTTCGTTACACCACTTGTGAATGTCCAATTAAGCCAAAGCTGGTTTTCAGTGGCCTGTTCTTACTACGAGACGTGCTGTTCATTTGGCTATCCATTCCACCCTGTTCAGCTCTACATTTTCGTGTCCACAAAACCCAGCCTTCAGAAATCATTGGAATCACCACTAGAGAATGTTCCATTCATTCACTGCGAATCTGGAATTCATCTGAATCTCCACTCCCGGCAGGTTTTCATTGCACCACTGCTGAATGTTCAAGTAACGCAATGATGGTTTTCAGCGGTCTATTCACACTCGAACCCGTGCTGTTCACGGTCTAGCGACTCAACACTGGTGAGTTCTTCTTTTTCCAGTTCAGACAATACAAACCTCAGAAACCATTGCAATCTACACTACAGAATGTTTCATTCATTCAGGCGAATCTTGAATTCATCTTGTTCTCCACTCACAGCAGGTTTTCGTTTCACCACTGGTGAATGTCCAAGCAACCCAAGGCTGGTTTCAGCTGCGTGTTAACACTCGCAGCCGTGCTGTTCAATTGGCTATCCAGTGAACGCTGGTTAGCTCTTGATTTTCCTTCCACACACCGAGCCTTCAGAAATCATTCTTATCTCCACTTCAGAATGTTCCATTCGTTCCCTGCGAATCTGGAATTCCTCTGACTCTCCACACCAGGCAGATTTTCCTAACAACACTGGTGAATGACCAGGTAATCCAATGCTGGTTTTCAGCGGCTGTTCACACTCACAGCCTTGCTGTTCAATTGGCAATCCAGTCAAACCTAGTCAGCTCTTCATTTTCCTGTCCACACAACCCAGCGTTCAGAAATCATTGGAATCTCTACTACAGAAATTTCCATTCATTCACTGTGAATCTGGAAATACTCTGAATCTGCATTCCAGGAAGGCTTTCGTTACACCACTGATGAATGTCCAAGTAATGCAATGCTGCTTCTTAGTGGTCTGTTCACACTCGAAACCGTGCTGTTCATTGGCTATCCACTCAATATCGGTCAGCTCTTCAATATCCTGTCCAGACTATCCAGATTCCTAAATGTTGGCAATCACCACTACAGAATGTTCCATTCAATCACGCGAATCTGGAATTCATCAGAGTCTCCACTCCTGGAAGGTTTTCGTGACACCACTGGTAAATGTCCAAGGAAGACAATGCTGGTTTTAAGCCGCCTGCTAACACACTCAGCCGTGCTGTTCAATTTGCTATCCACCCAACCCTATTCAGCTCTACATTTTCCTGTCCTCATAACCCAACCTTCAGAAATAATTGGTATCTCCTCCACAGAATGTTCCGTTCATTCACTGCGAATCTTAAATTCATCTGACTCTCAACTCCCGGCGGGTTATCGTTACACCACTTGTGAATGTCCAAGTAAGCCAATGCTGGTTTTCAGTGGCCTGTTCATACTAAGAGACGTGCTGTTCATTTGGCTATCCACTCCACCCTGTTCAGCTCTACATTTTCGTGTCCACAAAACCCAGCCTTCAGAAATCATTGGAATCACCACTAGAGAATGTTCCATTCATTCACTGCGAATCTGGAATTCCTCTGAACCTCCACTCCTGGCAGGTTTTCGTTACGCCACTGGTGAATGTCCAAGTAACTCAATACTGGTTTTCAGAGGCATGTTCAACTCGCAGAAGTGCTGTTCAATGGGCTATCCACTCGATATTGGTCAGCTCTTCATTTTCCTCTCCACACAAACCAGCCTTCAGAAATCATTGGGCTCTCCACTACAGACTGTTCCATTCATTCACTGCGATTCTGCAATTCATCTGACTCTCCGCTCCAGGCAGGTTTTCATTACAGCACTGGTGAATGACCAAGTAATCCAATGCTGGTTTTCAGCCGCCTTTTCACACTCGCAGTGTGCTGTTCAATTGTCTATCCACTCAAACCTGGTCAGCCTTTCATTTTCTTTTCCACAATATCAGACTTCAGAAATCATTGGAATCGCCAGTACAGAATGTTCCATTCATTCACTGCCAATCTGGAATTCATCTGAATCTGCACTCCAGGTAGGCTTTCATTACACCACTTATGAATGTCCAAGTAACACAATGCTGGTTTTCAGCGGTCTGTTCACACTCTAAGCCCTGCTTTTTACTGGGTATCCACACAACTGTGGTCAGCTCTTCATTTTCATGTCCAAACAATCCAGACTTGAGAAATCATTGCAATCTCCAGTACAGAATGTTCCATTCATTCACTGCGAATCTGGAATTCAACTGAATCTCCACTACCTGCAGATTTATCTTACACCACTTGTGAATGTCCAAGTAAAACAATGCTGGTTTTCAGAGGCCTGTTCATGTTCGCAGTCGTGCTGTTCAATTGGCTATCCACTCAACCTGTTTTGCTCCTCATTTTCCTGTGCACACAACCCAGCCTTCAGAAATCATTGTAATCTCCACTACAGGATGTTCCATTCATTCACTGGGAATCTGGAATTCATCTGAATCTGCACTCCACGCAGGCTTTCGTTACACCACTGCTGAAAGTCGAAGTAATGCAATACTGGTTTTCAGTGGTCTGTTCACGTTCGAAGCCGAGGCTTTTTACAGGCTATCCACTCAACACTGGTCAGCTCTTCATTTTCGTGTCCCCACAATCCAGATTTCAGAAATCATTGCAATCTCCACTACAGAATGTTCCATTCATTCACTGCGAGTCTGGAGTTTATCTGATTCTCCACTCCCGCCTGGTTAACATTACACCACTTGTGAATGTCCAAGTAAGCCAATGCTGGTTTTCAGAGGCCTGTTCATACTCGCAGCCGTGCTGTTTAATTGACAATTCACTCCACCCTGTTCAGCTCTTCATTGTCCCACCACACTACCAGCCTTCAGAAATCTTTGTTATCTCCACTACAGAATGTTCCATTCATTCACTGCGAATCTGGAATTCATCTGACTCTCAACTCCACGCAGGTTTTCATTACACCACTGTTGAATGTCCAAGTAACCCAATGCTGGTTTTCAGCGGCCTGTTCATATTCGCAGCCCTGCTGTTTACTTGGCTATCGATTCAAGCCTGGTCAGCTCTTCATTTTCCTGTCCACACAACACAGGCTTCAGAAATCATTGGAATCTCCTCTACAGAATGTTCCATTCATTCACTGCGAATGTGGAATTCAACTGACTCTCCACTCCATGCAGGTTTTCCTTACACCACTGATGAATGTCCAAGTAACCCAATGCTGGTTTTCAGCTGCATGTTCACACTCGCAGCCATGCTATACAATTGGCTTTCCACTAAATCCTGATTAGTTCTTGATTTTCCTTCCACACGACCCAGCCTTCAGAAATCGTTGGAATCTCCACTAGAGAATGTTCCATTCATTCACTGCGAATCTGGAATTCCTCTGAACCTCCACTCCCGGCAGGTTTTCGTTACACCACTGTTGAATGTCCAAGTAACCCAATGTTTTAAGTGTTTTCTTCACAAGCGCAGTGGTGCTGTTCAATTGGCTATCCACTCAACCCTGGCCAGCTCTACATTTTCCTGTCCACACCACAGAGACTGGAGAAATCATTGTTATCTCCACTACAGAATGTTCCATTCATTCACAGCGAATCTGGAATTCATCTGAATCTCCACTCCCGGCAGGTTTTCGTGACACCACTGGTAAATATCCAAGTAAGCCAATGCTGGTTTTAAGTGGCCTGCTCCTACTCTCAGCCGTGCTGTTCAATTTGCTATCCACTCAACCCTCTTCAGCTCCATTTTCCTGTCCACATAACCCAAACTTCAGAAACAATTGGTATCTCCTCCACAGAATGTTCCATTCATTGACGGCAAATCTGAAATTCATCTAATTCTCAACTCCCGTCAGGTTTTCGTTACACCACTTGTGAATGTCCAATTAAGCCAAAGCTGGTTTTCAGTGGCCTGTTCTTACTACGAGACGTGCTGTTCATTTGGCTATCCATTCCACCCTGTTCAGCTCTACATTTTCGTGTCCACAAAACCCAGCCTTCAGAAATCATTGGAATCACCACTAGAGAATGTTCCATTCATTCACTGCGAATCTGGAATTCATCTGAATCTCCACTCCCGGCAGGTTTTCATTGCACCACTGCTGAATGTTCAAGTAACGCAATGATGGTTTTCAGCGGTCTATTCACACTCGAACCCGTGCTGTTCACGGTCTAGCGACTCAACACTGGTGAGTTCTTCTTTTTCCAGTTCAGACAATACAAACCTCAGAAACCATTGCAATCTACACTACAGAATGTTTCATTCATTCAGGCGAATCTTGAATTCATCTTGTTCTCCACTCCCAGCAGGTTTTCGTTTCACCACTGGTGAATGTCCAAGCAACCCAAGGCTGGTTTCAGCTGCGTGTTAACACTCGCAGCCGTGCTGTTCAATTGGCTATCCAGTGAACGCTGGTTAGCTCTTGATTTTCCTTCCACACACCGAGCCTTCAGAAATCATTCTTATCTCCACTTCAGAATGTTCCATTCGTTCCCTGCGAATCTGGAATTCCTCTGACTCTCCACACCAGGCAGATTTTCCTAACAACACTGGTGAATGACCAGGTAATCCAATGCTGGTTTTCAGCGGCTGTTCACACTCACAGCCTTGCTGTTCAATTGGCAATCCAGTCAAACCTAGTCAGCTCTTCATTTTCCTGTCCACACAACCCAGCGTTCAGAAATCATTGGAATCTCTACTACAGAAATTTCCATTCATTCACTGTGAATCTGGAAATACTCTGAATCTGCATTCCAGGAAGGCTTTCGTTACACCACTGATGAATGTCCAAGTAATGCAATGCTGCTTCTTAGTGGTCTGTTCACACTCGAAACCGTGCTGTTCATTGGCTATCCACTCAATATCGGTCAGCTCTTCAATATCCTGTCCAGACTATCCAGATTCCTAAATGTTGGCAATCACCACTACAGAATGTTCCATTCAATCACGCGAATCTGGAATTCATCAGAGTCTCCACTCCTGGAAGGTTTTCGTGACACCACTGGTAAATGTCCAAGGAAGACAATGCTGGTTTTAAGCCGCCTGCTAACACACTCAGCCGTGCTGTTCAATTTGCTATCCACCCAACCCTATTCAGCTCTACATTTTCCTGTCCTCATAACCCAACCTTCAGAAATAATTGGTATCTCCTCCACAGAATGTTCCGTTCATTCACTGCGAATCTTAAATTCATCTGACTCTCAACTCCCGGCGGGTTATCGTTACACCACTTGTGAATGTCCAAGTAAGCCAATGCTGGTTTTCAGTGGCCTGTTCATACTAAGAGACGTGCTGTTCATTTGGCTATCCACTCCACCCTGTTCAGCTCTACATTCTCGTGTCCACAAAACCCAGCCTTCAGAAATCATTGGAATCACCACTAGAGAATGTTCCATTCATTCACTGCGAATCTGGAATTCCTCTGAACCTCCACTCCTGGCAGGTTTTCGTTACGCCACTGGTGAATGTCCAAGTAACTCAATACTGGTTTTCAGAGGCATGTTCAACTCGCAGAAGTGCTGTTCAATGGGCTATCCACTCAATATTGGTCAGCTCTTCATTTTCCTCTCCACACAAACCAGCCTTCAGAAATCATTGGGCTCTCCACTACAGACTGTTCCATTCATTCACTGCGATTCTGCAATTCATCTGACTCTCCGCTCCAGGCAGGTTTTCATTACAGCACTGGTGAATGACCAAGTAATCCAATGCTGGTTTTCAGCCGCCTTTTCACACTCGCAGTGTGCTGTTCAATTGTCTATCCACTCAAACCTGGTCAGCCTTTCATTTTCTTTTCCACAATATCAGACTTCAGAAATCATTGGAATCGCCAGTACAGAATGTTCCATTCATTCACTGCCAATCTGGAATTCATCTGAATCTGCACTCCAGGTAGGCTTTCATTACACCACTTATGAATGTCCAAGTAACACAATGCTGGTTTTCAGCGGTCTGTTCACACTCTAAGCCCTGCTTTTTACTGGGTATCCACACAACTGTGGTCAGCTCTTCATTTTCATGTCCAAACAATCCAGACTTGAGAAATCATTGCAATCTCCAGTACAGAATGTTCCATTCATTCACTGCGAATCTGGAATTCAACTGAATCTCCACTACCTGCAGATTTATCTTACACCACTTGTGAATGTCCAAGTAAAACAATGCTGGTTTTCAGAGGCCTGTTCATGTTCGCAGTCGTGCTGTTCAATTGGCTATCCACTCAACCTGTTTTGCTCCTCATTTTCCTGTGCACACAACCCAGCCTTCAGAAATCATTGTAATCTCCACTACAGGATGTTCCATTCATTCACTGGGAATCTGGAATTCATCTGAATCTGCACTCCACGCAGGCTTTCGTTACACCACTGCTGAAAGTCGAAGTAATGCAATACTGGTTTTCAGTGGTCTGTTCACATTCGAAGCCGAGGCTTTTTACAGGCTATCCACTCAACACTGGTCAGCTCTTCATTTTCGTGTCCCCACAATCCAGATTTCAGAAATCATTGCAATCTCCACTACAGAATGTTCCATTCATTCACTGCGAGTCTGGAGTTTATCTGATTCTCCACTCCCGCCTGGTTAACATTACACCACTTGTGAATGTCCAAGTAAGCCAATGCTGGTTTTCAGAGGCCTGTTCATACTCGCAGCCGTGCTGTTTAATTGACAATTCACTCCACCCTGTTCAGCTCTTCATTGTCCCACCACACTACCAGCCTTCAGAAATCTTTGTTATCTCCACTACAGAATGTTCCATTCATTCACTGCGAATCTGGAATTCATCTGACTCTCAACTCCACGCCTCCACGCAGGTTTTCATTACACCACTGTTGAATGTCCAAGTAACCCAATGCTGGTTTTCAGCGGCCTGTTCATATTCGCAGCCCTGCTGTTTACTTGGCTATCGATTCAAGCCTGGTCAGCTCTTCATTTTCCTGTCCACACAACACAGGCTTCAGAAATCATTGGAATCTCCTCTACAGAATGTTCCATTCATTCACTGCGAATGTGGAATTCAACTGACTCTCCACTCCATGCAGGTTTTCCTTACACCACTGATGAATGTCCAAGTAACCCAATGCTGGTTTTCAGCTGCATGTTCACACTCGCAGCCATGCTATACAATTGGCTTTCCACTAAATCCTGATTAGTTCTTGATTTTCCTTCCACACGACCCAGCCTTCAGAAATCGTTGGAATCTCCACTAGAGAATGTTCCATTCATTCACTGCGAATCTGGAATTCCTCTGAACCTCCACTCCCGGCAGGTTTTCGTTACACCACTGTTGAATGTCCAAGTAACCCAATGTTTTAAGTGTTTTCTTCACAAGCGCAGTGGTGCTGTTCAATTGGCTATCCACTCAACCCTGGCCAGCTCTACATTTTCCTGTCCACACCACAGAGACTGGAGAAATCATTGTTATCTCCACTACAGAATGTTCCATTCATTCACAGCGAATCTGGAATTCATCTGAATCTCCACTCCCGGCAGGTTTTCGTGACACCACTGGTAAATATCCAAGTAAGCCAATGCTGGTTTTAAGTGGCCTGCTCCTACTCTCAGCCGTGCTGTTCAATTTGCTATCCACTCAACCCTCTTCAGCTCCATTTTCCTGTCCACATAACCCAAACTTCAGAAACAATTGGTATCTCCTCCACAGAATGTTCCATTCATTGACGGCAAATCTGAAATTCATCTAATTCTCAACTCCCGTCAGGTTTTCGTTACACCACTTGTGAATGTCCAATTAAGCCAAAGCTGGTTTTCAGTGGCCTGTTCTTACTACGAGACGTGCTGTTCATTTGGCTATCCATTCCACCCTGTTCAGCTCTACATTTTCGTGTCCACAAAACCCAGCCTTCAGAAATCATTGGAATCACCACTAGAGAATGTTCCATTCATTCACTGCGAATCTGGAATTCATCTGAATCTCCACTCCCGGCAGGTTTTCATTGCACCACTGCTGAATGTTCAAGTAACGCAATGATGGTTTTCAGCGGTCTATTCACACTCGAACCCGTGCTGTTCACGGTCTAGCGACTCAACACTGGTGAGTTCTTCTTTTTCCAGTTCAGACAATACAAACCTCAGAAACCATTGCAATCTACACTACAGAATGTTTCATTCATTCAGGCGAATCTTGAATTCATCTTGTTCTCCACTCCCAGCAGGTTTTCGTTTCACCACTGGTGAATGTCCAAGCAACCCAAGGCTGGTTTCAGCTGCGTGTTAACACTCGCAGCCGTGCTGTTCAATTGGCTATCCAGTGAACGCTGGTTAGCTCTTGATTTTCCTTCCACACACCGAGCCTTCAGAAATCATTCTTATCTCCACTTCAGAATGTTCCATTCGTTCCCTGCGAATCTGGAATTCCTCTGACTCTCCACACCAGGCAGATTTTCCTAACAACACTGGTGAATGACCAGGTAATCCAATGCTGGTTTTCAGCGGCTGTTCACACTCACAGCCTTGCTGTTCAATTGGCAATCCAGTCAAACCTAGTCAGCTCTTCATTTTCCTGTCCACACAACCCAGCGTTCAGAAATCATTGGAATCTCTACTACAGAAATTTCCATTCATTCACTGTGAATCTGGAAATACTCTGAATCTGCATTCCAGGAAGGCTTTCGTTACACCACTGATGAATGTCCAAGTAATGCAATGCTGCTTCTTAGTGGTCTGTTCACACTCGAAACCGTGCTGTTCATTGGCTATCCACTCAATATCGGTCAGCTCTTCAATATCCTGTCCAGACTATCCAGATTCCTAAATGTTGGCAATCACCACTACAGAATGTTCCATTCAATCACGCGAATCTGGAATTCATCAGAGTCTCCACTCCTGGAAGGTTTTCGTGACACCACTGGTAAATGTCCAAGGAAGACAATGCTGGTTTTAAGCCGCCTGCTAACACACTCAGCCGTGCTGTTCAATTTGCTATCCACCCAACCCTATTCAGCTCTACATTTTCCTGTCCTCATAACCCAACCTTCAGAAATAATTGGTATCTCCTCCACAGAATGTTCCGTTCATTCACTGCGAATCTTAAATTCATCTGACTCTCAACTCCCGGCGGGTTATCGTTACACCACTTGTGAATGTCCAAGTAAGCCAATGCTGGTTTTCAGTGGCCTGTTCATACTAAGAGACGTGCTGTTCATTTGGCTATCCACTCCACCCTGTTCAGCTCTACATTTTCGTGTCCACAAAACCCAGCCTTCAGAAATCATTGGAATCACCACTAGAGAATGTTCCATTCATTCACTGCGAATCTGGAATTCATCTGAACCTCCACTCCTGGCAGGTTTTCGTTACGCCACTGGTGAATGTCCAAGTAACTCAATACTGGTTTTCAGAGGCATGTTCAACTCGCAGAAGTGCTGTTCAATGGGCTATCCACTCAATATTGGTCAGCTCTTCATTTTCCTCTCCACACAAACCAGCCTTCAGAAATCATTGGGCTCTCCACTACAGACTGTTCCATTCATTCACTGCGATTCTGCAATTCATCTGACTCTCCGCTCCAGGCAGGTTTTCATTACAGCACTGGTGAATGACCAAGTAATCCAATGCTGGTTTTCAGCCGCCTTTTCACACTCGCAGTGTGCTGTTCAATTGTCTATCCACTCAAACCTGGTCAGCCTTTCATTTTCTTTTCCACAATATCAGACTTCAGAAATCATTGGAATCGCCAGTACAGAATGTTCCATTCATTCACTGCCAATCTGGAATTCATCTGAATCTGCACTCCAGGTAGGCTTTCATTACACCACTTATGAATGTCCAAGTAACACAATGCTGGTTTTCAGCGGTCTGTTCACACTCTAAGCCCTGCTTTTTACTGGGTATCCACACAACTGTGGTCAGCTCTTCATTTTCATGTCCAAACAATCCAGACTTGAGAAATCATTGCAATCTCCAGTACAGAATGTTCCATTCATTCACTGCGAATCTGGAATTCAACTGAATCTCCACTACCTGCAGATTTATCTTACACCACTTGTGAATGTCCAAGTAAAACAATGCTGGTTTTCAGAGGCCTGTTCATGTTCGCAGTCGTGCTGTTCAATTGGCTATCCACTCAACCTGTTTTGCTCCTCATTTTCCTGTGCACACAACCCAGCCTTCAGAAATCATTGTAATCTCCACTACAGGATGTTCCATTCATTCACTGGGAATCTGGAATTCATCTGAATCTGCACTCCACGCAGGCTTTCGTTACACCACTGCTGAAAGTCGAAGTAATGCAATACTGGTTTTCAGTGGTCTGTTCACGTTCGAAGCCGAGGCTTTTTACAGGCTATCCACTCAACACTGGTCAGCTCTTCATTTTCGTGTCCCCACAATCCAGATTTCAGAAATCATTGCAATCTCCACTACAGAATGTTCCATTCATTCACTGCGAGTCTGGAGTTTATCTGATTCTCCACTCCCGCCTGGTTAACATTACACCACTTGTGAATGTCCAAGTAAGCCAATGCTGGTTTTCAGAGGCCTGTTCATACTCGCAGCCGTGCTGTTTAATTGACAATTCACTCCACCCTGTTCAGCTCTTCATTGTCCCACCACACTACCAGCCTTCAGAAATCTTTGTTATCTCCACTACAGAATGTTCCATTCATTCACTGCGAATCTGGAATTCATCTGACTCTCAACTCCACGCAGGTTTTCATTACACCACTGTTGAATGTCCAAGTAACCCAATGCTGGTTTTCAGCGGCCTGTTCATATTCGCAGCCCTGCTGTTTACTTGGCTATCGATTCAAGCCTGGTCAGCTCTTCATTTTCCTGTCCACACAACACAGGCTTCAGAAATCATTGGAATCTCCTCTACAGAATGTTCCATTCATTCACTGCGAATGTGGAATTCAACTGACTCTCCACTCCATGCAGGTTTTCCTTACACCACTGATGAATGTCCAAGTAACCCAATGCTGGTTTTCAGCTGCATGTTCACACTCGCAGCCATGCTATACAATTGGCTTTCCACTAAATCCTGATTAGTTCTTGATTTTCCTTCCACACGACCCAGCCTTCAGAAATCGTTGGAATCTCCACTAGAGAATGTTCCATTCATTCACTGCGAATCTGGAATTCCTCTGAACCTCCACTCCCGGCAGGTTTTCGTTACACCACTGTTGAATGTCCAAGTAACCCAATGTTTTAAGTGTTTTCTTCACAAGCGCAGTGGTGCTGTTCAATTGGCTATCCACTCAACCCTGGCCAGCTCTACATTTTCCTGTCCACACCACAGAGACTGGAGAAATCATTGTTATCTCCACTACAGAATGTTCCATTCATTCACAGCGAATCTGGAATTCATCTGAATCTCCACTCCCGGCAGGTTTTCGTGACACCACTGGTAAATATCCAAGTAAGCCAATGCTGGTTTTAAGTGGCCTGCTCCTACTCTCAGCCGTGCTGTTCAATTTGCTATCCACTCAACCCTCTTCAGCTCCATTTTCCTGTCCACATAACCCAAACTTCAGAAACAATTGGTATCTCCTCCACAGAATGTTCCATTCATTGACGGCAAATCTGAAATTCATCTAATTCTCAACTCCCGTCAGGTTTTCGTTACACCACTTGTGAATGTCCAATTAAGCCAAAGCTGGTTTTCAGTGGCCTGTTCTTACTACGAGACGTGCTGTTCATTTGGCTATCCATTCCACCCTGTTCAGCTCTACATTTTCGTGTCCACAAAACCCAGCCTTCAGAAATCATTGGAATCACCACTAGAGAATGTTCCATTCATTCACTGCGAATCTGGAATTCATCTGAATCTCCACTCCCGGCAGGTTTTCATTGCACCACTGCTGAATGTTCAAGTAACGCAATGATGGTTTTCAGCGGTCTATTCACACTCGAACCCGTGCTGTTCACGGTCTAGCGACTCAACACTGGTGAGTTCTTCTTTTTCCAGTTCAGACAATACAAACCTCAGAAACCATTGCAATCTACACTACAGAATGTTTCATTCATTCAGGCGAATCTTGAATTCATCTTGTTCTCCACTCCCAGCAGGTTTTCGTTTCACCACTGGTGAATGTCCAAGCAACCCAAGGCTGGTTTCAGCTGCGTGTTAACACTCGCAGCCGTGCTGTTCAATTGGCTATCCAGTGAACGCTGGTTAGCTCTTGATTTTCCTTCCACACACCGAGCCTTCAGAAATCATTCTTATCTCCACTTCAGAATGTTCCATTCGTTCCCTGCGAATCTGGAATTCCTCTGACTCTCCACACCAGGCAGATTTTCCTAACAACACTGGTGAATGACCAGGTAATCCAATGCTGGTTTTCAGCGGCTGTTCACACTCACAGCCTTGCTGTTCAATTGGCAATCCAGTCAAACCTAGTCAGCTCTTCATTTTCCTGTCCACACAACCCAGCGTTCAGAAATCATTGGAATCTCTACTACAGAAATTTCCATTCATTCACTGTGAATCTGGAAATACTCTGAATCTGCATTCCAGGAAGGCTTTCGTTACACCACTGATGAATGTCCAAGTAATGCAATGCTGCTTCTTAGTGGTCTGTTCACACTCGAAACCGTGCTGTTCATTGGCTATCCACTCAATATCGGTCAGCTCTTCAATATCCTGTCCAGACTATCCAGATTCCTAAATGTTGGCAATCACCACTACAGAATGTTCCATTCAATCACGCGAATCTGGAATTCATCAGAGTCTCCACTCCTGGAAGGTTTTCGTGACACCACTGGTAAATGTCCAAGGAAGACAATGCTGGTTTTAAGCCGCCTGCTAACACACTCAGCCGTGCTGTTCAATTTGCTATCCACCCAACCCTATTCAGCTCTACATTTTCCTGTCCTCATAACCCAACCTTCAGAAATAATTGGTATCTCCTCCACAGAATGTTCCGTTCATTCACTGCGAATCTTAAATTCATCTGACTCTCAACTCCCGGCGGGTTATCGTTACACCACTTGTGAATGTCCAAGTAAGCCAATGCTGGTTTTCAGTGGCCTGTTCATACTAAGAGACGTGCTGTTCATTTGGCTATCCACTCCACCCTGTTCAGCTCTACATTCTCGTGTCCACAAAACCCAGCCTTCAGAAATCATTGGAATCACCACTAGAGAATGTTCCATTCATTCACTGCGAATCTGGAATTCCTCTGAACCTCCACTCCTGGCAGGTTTTCGTTACGCCACTGGTGAATGTCCAAGTAACTCAATACTGGTTTTCAGAGGCATGTTCAACTCGCAGAAGTGCTGTTCAATGGGCTATCCACTCAATATTGGTCAGCTCTTCATTTTCCTCTCCACACAAACCAGCCTTCAGAAATCATTGGGCTCTCCACTACAGACTGTTCCATTCATTCACTGCGATTCTGCAATTCATCTGACTCTCCGCTCCAGGCAGGTTTTCATTACAGCACTGGTGAATGACCAAGTAATCCAATGCTGGTTTTCAGCCGCCTTTTCACACTCGCAGTGTGCTGTTCAATTGTCTATCCACTCAAACCTGGTCAGCCTTTCATTTTCTTTTCCACAATATCAGACTTCAGAAATCATTGGAATCGCCAGTACAGAATGTTCCATTCATTCACTGCCAATCTGGAATTCATCTGAATCTGCACTCCAGGTAGGCTTTCATTACACCACTTATGAATGTCCAAGTAACACAATGCTGGTTTTCAGCGGTCTGTTCACACTCTAAGCCCTGCTTTTTACTGGGTATCCACACAACTGTGGTCAGCTCTTCATTTTCATGTCCAAACAATCCAGACTTGAGAAATCATTGCAATCTCCAGTACAGAATGTTCCATTCATTCACTGCGAATCTGGAATTCAACTGAATCTCCACTACCTGCAGATTTATCTTACACCACTTGTGAATGTCCAAGTAAAACAATGCTGGTTTTCAGAGGCCTGTTCATGTTCGCAGTCGTGCTGTTCAATTGGCTATCCACTCAACCTGTTTTGCTCCTCATTTTCCTGTGCACACAACCCAGCCTTCAGAAATCATTGTAATCTCCACTACAGGATGTTCCATTCATTCACTGGGAATCTGGAATTCATCTGAATCTGCACTCCACGCAGGCTTTCGTTACACCACTGCTGAAAGTCGAAGTAATGCAATACTGGTTTTCAGTGGTCTGTTCACATTCGAAGCCGAGGCTTTTTACAGGCTATCCACTCAACACTGGTCAGCTCTTCATTTTCGTGTCCCCACAATCCAGATTTCAGAAATCATTGCAATCTCCACTACAGAATGTTCCATTCATTCACTGCGAGTCTGGAGTTTATCTGATTCTCCACTCCCGCCTGGTTAACATTACACCACTTGTGAATGTCCAAGTAAGCCAATGCTGGTTTTCAGAGGCCTGTTCATACTCGCAGCCGTGCTGTTTAATTGACAATTCACTCCACCCTGTTCAGCTCTTCATTGTCCCACCACACTACCAGCCTTCAGAAATCTTTGTTATCTCCACTACAGAATGTTCCATTCATTCACTGCGAATCTGGAATTCATCTGACTCTCAACTCCACGCCTCCACGCAGGTTTTCATTACACCACTGTTGAATGTCCAAGTAACCCAATGCTGGTTTTCAGCGGCCTGTTCATATTCGCAGCCCTGCTGTTTACTTGGCTATCGATTCAAGCCTGGTCAGCTCTTCATTTTCCTGTCCACACAACACAGGCTTCAGAAATCATTGGAATCTCCTCTACAGAATGTTCCATTCATTCACTGCGAATGTGGAATTCAACTGACTCTCCACTCCATGCAGGTTTTCCTTACACCACTGATGAATGTCCAAGTAACCCAATGCTGGTTTTCAGCTGCATGTTCACACTCGCAGCCATGCTATACAATTGGCTTTCCACTAAATCCTGATTAGTTCTTGATTTTCCTTCCACACGACCCAGCCTTCAGAAATCGTTGGAATCTCCACTAGAGAATGTTCCATTCATTCACTGCGAATCTGGAATTCCTCTGAACCTCCACTCCCGGCAGGTTTTCGTTACACCACTGTTGAATGTCCAAGTAACCCAATGTTTTAAGTGTTTTCTTCACAAGCGCAGTGGTGCTGTTCAATTGGCTATCCACTCAACCCTGGCCAGCTCTACATTTTCCTGTCCACACCACAGAGACTGGAGAAATCATTGTTATCTCCACTACAGAATGTTCCATTCATTCACAGCGAATCTGGAATTCATCTGAATCTCCACTCCCGGCAGGTTTTCGTGACACCACTGGTAAATATCCAAGTAAGCCAATGCTGGTTTTAAGTGGCCTGCTCATACTCTCAGCCGTGCTGTTCAATTTGCTATCCACTCAACCCTCTTCAGCTCCATTTTCCTGTCCACATAACCCAAACTTCAGAAACAATTGGTATCTCCTCCACAGAATGTTCCATTCATTGACGGCAAATCTGAAATTCATCTAATTCTCAACTCCCGTCAGGTTTTCGTTACACCACTTGTGAATGTCCAATTAAGCCAAAGCTGGTTTTCAGTGGCCTGTTCTTACTACGAGACGTGCTGTTCATTTGGCTATCCATTCCACCCTGTTCAGCTCTACATTTTCGTGTCCACAAAACCCAGCCTTCAGAAATCATTGGAATCACCACTAGAGAATGTTCCATTCATTCACTGCGAATCTGGAATTCATCTGAATCTCCACTCCCGGCAGGTTTTCATTGCACCACTGCTGAATGTTCAAGTAACGCAATGATGGTTTTCAGCGGTCTATTCACACTCGAACCCGTGCTGTTCACGGTCTAGCGACTCAACACTGGTGAGTTCTTCTTTTTCCAGTTCAGACAATACAAACCTCAGAAACCATTGCAATCTACACTACAGAATGTTTCATTCATTCAGGCGAATCTTGAATTCATCTTGTTCTCCACTCCCAGCAGGTTTTCGTTTCACCACTGGTGAATGTCCAAGCAACCCAAGGCTGGTTTCAGCTGCGTGTTAACACTCGCAGCCGTGCTGTTCAATTGGCTATCCAGTGAACGCTGGTTAGCTCTTGATTTTCCTTCCACACACCGAGCCTTCAGAAATCATTCTTATCTCCACTTCAGAATGTTCCATTCGTTCCCTGCGAATCTGGAATTCCTCTGACTCTCCACACCAGGCAGATTTTCCTAACAACACTGGTGAATGACCAGGTAATCCAATGCTGGTTTTCAGCGGCTGTTCACACTCACAGCCTTGCTGTTCAATTGGCAATCCAGTCAAACCTAGTCAGCTCTTCATTTTCCTGTCCACACAACCCAGCGTTCAGAAATCATTGGAATCTCTACTACAGAAATTTCCATTCATTCACTGTGAATCTGGAAATACTCTGAATCTGCATTCCAGGAAGGCTTTCGTTACACCACTGATGAATGTCCAAGTAATGCAATGCTGCTTCTTAGTGGTCTGTTCACACTCGAAACCGTGCTGTTCATTGGCTATCCACTCAATATCGGTCAGCTCTTCAATATCCTGTCCAGACTATCCAGATTCCTAAATGTTGGCAATCACCACTACAGAATGTTCCATTCAATCACGCGAATCTGGAATTCATCAGAGTCTCCACTCCTGGAAGGTTTTCGTGACACCACTGGTAAATGTCCAAGGAAGACAATGCTGGTTTTAAGCCGCCTGCTAACACACTCAGCCGTGCTGTTCAATTTGCTATCCACCCAACCCTATTCAGCTCTACATTTTCCTGTCCTCATAACCCAACCTTCAGAAATAATTGGTATCTCCTCCACAGAATGTTCCGTTCATTCACTGCGAATCTTAAATTCATCTGACTCTCAACTCCCGGCGGGTTATCGTTACACCACTTGTGAATGTCCAAGTAAGCCAATGCTGGTTTTCAGTGGCCTGTTCATACTAAGAGACGTGCTGTTCATTTGGCTATCCACTCCACCCTGTTCAGCTCTACATTCTCGTGTCCACAAAACCCAGCCTTCAGAAATCATTGGAATCACCACTAGAGAATGTTCCATTCATTCACTGCGAATCTGGAATTCCTCTGAACCTCCACTCCTGGCAGGTTTTCGTTACGCCACTGGTGAATGTCCAAGTAACTCAATACTGGTTTTCAGAGGCATGTTCAACTCGCAGAAGTGCTGTTCAATGGGCTATCCACTCAATATTGGTCAGCTCTTCATTTTCCTCTCCACACAAACCAGCCTTCAGAAATCATTGGGCTCTCCACTACAGACTGTTCCATTCATTCACTGCGATTCTGCAATTCATCTGACTCTCCGCTCCAGGCAGGTTTTCATTACAGCACTGGTGAATGACCAAGTAATCCAATGCTGGTTTTCAGCCGCCTTTTCACACTCGCAGTGTGCTGTTCAATTGTCTATCCACTCAAACCTGGTCAGCCTTTCATTTTCTTTTCCACAATATCAGACTTCAGAAATCATTGGAATCGCCAGTACAGAATGTTCCATTCATTCACTGCCAATCTGGAATTCATCTGAATCTGCACTCCAGGTAGGCTTTCATTACACCACTTATGAATGTCCAAGTAACACAATGCTGGTTTTCAGCGGTCTGTTCACACTCTAAGCCCTGCTTTTTACTGGGTATCCACACAACTGTGGTCAGCTCTTCATTTTCATGTCCAAACAATCCAGACTTGAGAAATCATTGCAATCTCCAGTACAGAATGTTCCATTCATTCACTGCGAATCTGGAATTCAACTGAATCTCCACTACCTGCAGATTTATCTTACACCACTTGTGAATGTCCAAGTAAAACAATGCTGGTTTTCAGAGGCCTGTTCATGTTCGCAGTCGTGCTGTTCAATTGGCTATCCACTCAACCTGTTTTGCTCCTCATTTTCCTGTGCACACAACCCAGCCTTCAGAAATCATTGTAATCTCCACTACAGGATGTTCCATTCATTCACTGGGAATCTGGAATTCATCTGAATCTGCACTCCACGCAGGCTTTCGTTACACCACTGCTGAAAGTCGAAGTAATGCAATACTGGTTTTCAGTGGTCTGTTCACATTCGAAGCCGAGGCTTTTTACAGGCTATCCACTCAACACTGGTCAGCTCTTCATTTTCGTGTCCCCACAATCCAGATTTCAGAAATCATTGCAATCTCCACTACAGAATGTTCCATTCATTCACTGCGAGTCTGGAGTTTATCTGATTCTCCACTCCCGCCTGGTTAACATTACACCACTTGTGAATGTCCAAGTAAGCCAATGCTGGTTTTCAGAGGCCTGTTCATACTCGCAGCCGTGCTGTTTAATTGACAATTCACTCCACCCTGTTCAGCTCTTCATTGTCCCACCACACTACCAGCCTTCAGAAATCTTTGTTATCTCCACTACAGAATGTTCCATTCATTCACTGCGAATCTGGAATTCATCTGACTCTCAACTCCACGCCTCCACGCAGGTTTTCATTACACCACTGTTGAATGTCCAAGTAACCCAATGCTGGTTTTCAGCGGCCTGTTCATATTCGCAGCCCTGCTGTTTACTTGGCTATCGATTCAAGCCTGGTCAGCTCTTCATTTTCCTGTCCACACAACACAGGCTTCAGAAATCATTGGAATCTCCTCTACAGAATGTTCCATTCATTCACTGCGAATGTGGAATTCAACTGACTCTCCACTCCATGCAGGTTTTCCTTACACCACTGATGAATGTCCAAGTAACCCAATGCTGGTTTTCAGCTGCATGTTCACACTCGCAGCCATGCTATACAATTGGCTTTCCACTAAATCCTGATTAGTTCTTGATTTTCCTTCCACACGACCCAGCCTTCAGAAATCGTTGGAATCTCCACTAGAGAATGTTCCATTCATTCACTGCGAATCTGGAATTCCTCTGAACCTCCACTCCCGGCAGGTTTTCGTTACACCACTGTTGAATGTCCAAGTAACCCAATGTTTTAAGTGTTTTCTTCACAAGCGCAGTGGTGCTGTTCAATTGGCTATCCACTCAACCCTGGCCAGCTCTACATTTTCCTGTCCACACCACAGAGACTGGAGAAATCATTCTTATCTCCACTACAGAATGTTCCATTCATTCACAGCGAATCTGGAATTCATCTGAATCTCCACTCCCGGCAGGTTTTCGTGACACCACTGGTAAATATCCAAGTAAGCCAATGCTGGTTTTAAGTGGCCTGCTCCTACTCTCAGCCGTGCTGTTCAATTTGCTATCCACTCAACCCTCTTCAGCTCCATTTTCCTGTCCACATAACCCAAACTTCAGAAACAATTGGTATCTCCTCCACAGAATGTTCCATTCATTGACGGCAAATCTGAAATTCATCTAATTCTCAACTCCCGTCAGGTTTTCGTTACACCACTTGTGAATGTCCAATTAAGCCAAAGCTGGTTTTCAGTGGCCTGTTCTTACTACGAGACGTGCTGTTCATTTGGCTATCCATTCCACCCTGTTCAGCTCTACATTTTCGTGTCCACAAAACCCAGCCTTCAGAAATCATTGGAATCACCACTAGAGAATGTTCCATTCATTCACTGCGAATCTGGAATTCATCTGAATCTCCACTCCCGGCAGGTTTTCATTGCACCACTGCTGAATGTTCAAGTAACGCAATGATGGTTTTCAGCGGTCTATTCACACTCGAACCCGTGCTGTTCACGGTCTAGCGACTCAACACTGGTGAGTTCTTCTTTTTCCAGTTCAGACAATACAAACCTCAGAAACCATTGCAATCTACACTACAGAATGTTTCATTCATTCAGGCGAATCTTGAATTCATCTTGTTCTCCACTCCCAGCAGGTTTTCGTTTCACCACTGGTGAATGTCCAAGCAACCCAAGGCTGGTTTCAGCTGCGTGTTAACACTCGCAGCCGTGCTGTTCAATTGGCTATCCAGTGAACGCTGGTTAGCTCTTGATTTTCCTTCCACACACCGAGCCTTCAGAAATCATTCTTATCTCCACTTCAGAATGTTCCATTCGTTCCCTGCGAATCTGGAATTCCTCTGACTCTCCACACCAGGCAGATTTTCCTAACAACACTGGTGAATGACCAGGTAATCCAATGCTGGTTTTCAGCGGCTGTTCACACTCACAGCCTTGCTGTTCAATTGGCAATCCAGTCAAACCTAGTCAGCTCTTCATTTTCCTGTCCACACAACCCAGCGTTCAGAAATCATTGGAATCTCTACTACAGAAATTTCCATTCATTCACTGTGAATCTGGAAATACTCTGAATCTGCATTCCAGGAAGGCTTTCGTTACACCACTGATGAATGTCCAAGTAATGCAATGCTGCTTCTTAGTGGTCTGTTCACACTCGAAACCGTGCTGTTCATTGGCTATCCACTCAATATCGGTCAGCTCTTCAATATCCTGTCCAGACTATCCAGATTCCTAAATGTTGGCAATCACCACTACAGAATGTTCCATTCAATCACGCGAATCTGGAATTCATCAGAGTCTCCACTCCTGGAAGGTTTTCGTGACACCACTGGTAAATGTCCAAGGAAGACAATGCTGGTTTTAAGCCGCCTGCTAACACACTCAGCCGTGCTGTTCAATTTGCTATCCACCCAACCCTATTCAGCTCTACATTTTCCTGTCCTCATAACCCAACCTTCAGAAATAATTGGTATCTCCTCCACAGAATGTTCCGTTCATTCACTGCGAATCTTAAATTCATCTGACTCTCAACTCCCGGCGGGTTATCGTTACACCACTTGTGAATGTCCAAGTAAGCCAATGCTGGTTTTCAGTGGCCTGTTCATACTAAGAGACGTGCTGTTCATTTGGCTATCCACTCCACCCTGTTCAGCTCTACATTTTCGTGTCCACAAAACCCAGCCTTCAGAAATCATTGGAATCACCACTAGAGAATGTTCCATTCATTCACTGCGAATCTGGAATTCATCTGAACCTCCACTCCTGGCAGGTTTTCGTTACGCCACTGGTGAATGTCCAAGTAACTCAATACTGGTTTTCAGAGGCATGTTCAACTCGCAGAAGTGCTGTTCAATGGGCTATCCACTCAATATTGGTCAGCTCTTCATTTTCCTCTCCACACAAACCAGCCTTCAGAAATCATTGGGCTCTCCACTACAGACTGTTCCATTCATTCATTGCGATTCTGCAATTCATCTGACTCTCCGCTCCAGGCAGGTTTTCATTACAGCACTGGTGAATGACCAGGTAATCCAATGCTGGTTTTCAGCGGCTGTTCACACTCACAGCCTCGCTGTTCAATTGGCAATCCAGTCAAACCTAGTCAGCTCTTCATTTTCCTGTCCACACAACCCAGCGTTCAGAAATCATTGGAATCTCTACTACAGAAATTTCCATTCATTCACTGTGAATCTGGAAATACTCTGAATCTGCATTCCAGGAAGGCTTTCGTTACACCACTGATGAATGTCCAAGTAATGCAATGCTGCTTCTTAGTGGTCTGTTCACACTCGAAACCGTGCTGTTCATTGGCTATCCACTCAATATCGGTCAGCTCTTCAATATCCTGTCCAGACTATCCAGATTCCTAAATGTTGGCAATCACCACTACAGAATGTTCCATTCAATCACGCGAATCTGGAATTCATCAGAGTCTCCACTCCTGGAAGGTTTTCGTGACACCACTGGTAAATGTCCAAGGAAGACAATGCTGGTTTTAAGCCGCCTGCTAACACACTCAGCCGTGCTGTTCAATTTGCTATCCACCCAACCCTATTCAGCTCTACATTTTCCTGTCCTCATAACCCAACCTTCAGAAATAATTGGTATCTCCTCCACAGAATGTTCCGTTCATTCACTGCGAATCTTAAATTCATCTGACTCTCAACTCCCGGCGGGTTATCGTTACACCACTTGTGAATGTCCAAGTAAGCCAATGCTGGTTTTCAGTGGCCTGTTCATACTAAGAGACGTGCTGTTCATTTGGCTATCCACTCCACCCTGTTCAGCTCTACATTCTCGTGTCCACAAAACCCAGCCTTCAGAAATCATTGGAATCACCACTAGAGAATGTTCCATTCATTCACTGCGAATCTGGAATTCCTCTGAACCTCCACTCCTGGCAGGTTTTCGTTACGCCACTGGTGAATGTCCAAGTAACTCAATACTGGTTTTCAGAGGCATGTTCAACTCGCAGAAGTGCTGTTCAATGGGCTATCCACTCAATATTGGTCAGCTCTTCATTTTCCTCTCCACACAAACCAGCCTTCAGAAATCATTGGGCTCTCCACTACAGACTGTTCCATTCATTCACTGCGATTCTGCAATTCATCTGACTCTCCGCTCCAGGCAGGTTTTCATTACAGCACTGGTGAATGACCAAGTAATCCAATGCTGGTTTTCAGCCGCCTTTTCACACTCGCAGTGTGCTGTTCAATTGTCTATCCACTCAAACCTGGTCAGCCTTTCATTTTCTTTTCCACAATATCAGACTTCAGAAATCATTGGAATCGCCAGTACAGAATGTTCCATTCATTCACTGCCAATCTGGAATTCATCTGAATCTGCACTCCAGGTAGGCTTTCATTACACCACTTATGAATGTCCAAGTAACACAATGCTGGTTTTCAGCGGTCTGTTCACACTCTAAGCCCTGCTTTTTACTGGGTATCCACACAACTGTGGTCAGCTCTTCATTTTCATGTCCAAACAATCCAGACTTGAGAAATCATTGCAATCTCCAGTACAGAATGTTCCATTCATTCACTGCGAATCTGGAATTCAACTGAATCTCCACTACCTGCAGATTTATCTTACACCACTTGTGAATGTCCAAGTAAAACAATGCTGGTTTTCAGAGGCCTGTTCATGTTCGCAGTCGTGCTGTTCAATTGGCTATCCACTCAACCTGTTTTGCTCCTCATTTTCCTGTGCACACAACCCAGCCTTCAGAAATCATTGTAATCTCCACTACAGGATGTTCCATTCATTCACTGGGAATCTGGAATTCATCTGAATCTGCACTCCACGCAGGCTTTCGTTACACCACTGCTGAAAGTCGAAGTAATGCAATACTGGTTTTCAGTGGTCTGTTCACATTCGAAGCCGAGGCTTTTTACAGGCTATCCACTCAACACTGGTCAGCTCTTCATTTTCGTGTCCCCACAATCCAGATTTCAGAAATCATTGCAATCTCCACTACAGAATGTTCCATTCATTCACTGCGAGTCTGGAGTTTATCTGATTCTCCACTCCCGCCTGGTTAACATTACACCACTTGTGAATGTCCAAGTAAGCCAATGCTGGTTTTCAGAGGCCTGTTCATACTCGCAGCCGTGCTGTTTAATTGACAATTCACTCCACCCTGTTCAGCTCTTCATTGTCCCACCACACTACCAGCCTTCAGAAATCTTTGTTATCTCCACTACAGAATGTTCCATTCATTCACTGCGAATCTGGAATTCATCTGACTCTCAACTCCACGCCTCCACGCAGGTTTTCATTACACCACTGTTGAATGTCCAAGTAACCCAATGCTGGTTTTCAGCGGCCTGTTCATATTCGCAGCCCTGCTGTTTACTTGGCTATCGATTCAAGCCTGGTCAGCTCTTCATTTTCCTGTCCACACAACACAGGCTTCAGAAATCATTGGAATCTCCTCTACAGAATGTTCCATTCATTCACTGCGAATGTGGAATTCAACTGACTCTCCACTCCATGCAGGTTTTCCTTACACCACTGATGAATGTCCAAGTAACCCAATGCTGGTTTTCAGCTGCATGTTCACACTCGCAGCCATGCTATACAATTGGCTTTCCACTAAATCCTGATTAGTTCTTGATTTTCCTTCCACACGACCCAGCCTTCAGAAATCGTTGGAATCTCCACTAGAGAATGTTCCATTCATTCACTGCGAATCTGGAATTCCTCTGAACCTCCACTCCCGGCAGGTTTTCGTTACACCACTGTTGAATGTCCAAGTAACCCAATGTTTTAAGTGTTTTCTTCACAAGCGCAGTGGTGCTGTTCAATTGGCTATCCACTCAACCCTGGCCAGCTCTACATTTTCCTGTCCACACCACAGAGACTGGAGAAATCATTGTTATCTCCACTACAGAATGTTCCATTCATTCACAGCGAATCTGGAATTCATCTGAATCTCCACTCCCGGCAGGTTTTCGTGACACCACTGGTAAATATCCAAGTAAGCCAATGCTGGTTTTAAGTGGCCTGCTCATACTCTCAGCCGTGCTGTTCAATTTGCTATCCACTCAACCCTCTTCAGCTCCATTTTCCTGTCCACATAACCCAAACTTCAGAAACAATTGGTATCTCCTCCACAGAATGTTCCATTCATTGACGGCAAATCTGAAATTCATCTAATTCTCAACTCCCGTCAGGTTTTCGTTACACCACTCGTGAATGTCCAATTAAGCCAAAGCTGGTTTTCAGTGGCCTGTTCTTACTACGAGACGTGCTGTTCATTTGGCTATCCATTCCACCCTGTTCAGCTCTACATTTTCGTGTCCACAAAACCCAGCCTTCAGAAATCATTGGAATCACCACTAGAGAATGTTCCATTCATTCACTGCGAATCTGGAATTCATCTGAATCTCCACTCCCGGCAGGTTTTCATTGCACCACTGCTGAATGTTCAAGTAACGCAATGATGGTTTTCAGCGGTCTATTCACACTCGAACCCGTGCTGTTCACGGTCTAGCGACTCAACACTGGTGAGTTCTTCTTTTTCCAGTTCAGACAATACAAACCTCAGAAACCATTGCAATCTACACTACAGAATGTTTCATTCATTCAGGCGAATCTTGAATTCATCTTGTTCTCCACTCCCAGCAGGTTTTCGTTTCACCACTGGTGAATGTCCAAGCAACCCAAGGCTGGTTTCAGCTGCGTGTTAACACTCGCAGCCGTGCTGTTCAATTGGCTATCCAGTGAACGCTGGTTAGCTCTTGATTTTCCTTCCACACACCGAGCCTTCAGAAATCATTCTTATCTCCACTTCAGAATGTTCCATTCGTTCCCTGCGAATCTGGAATTCCTCTGACTCTCCACACCAGGCAGATTTTCCTAACAACACTGGTGAATGACCAGGTAATCCAATGCTGGTTTTCAGCGGCTGTTCACACTCACAGCCTTGCTGTTCAATTGGCAATCCAGTCAAACCTAGTCAGCTCTTCATTTTCCTGTCCACACAACCCAGCGTTCAGAAATCATTGGAATCTCTACTACAGAAATTTCCATTCATTCACTGTGAATCTGGAAATACTCTGAATCTGCATTCCAGGAAGGCTTTCGTTACACCACTGATGAATGTCCAAGTAATGCAATGCTGCTTCTTAGTGGTCTGTTCACACTCGAAACCGTGCTGTTCATTGGCTATCCACTCAATATCGGTCAGCTCTTCAATATCCTGTCCAGACTATCCAGATTCCTAAATGTTGGCAATCACCACTACAGAATGTTCCATTCAATCACGCGAATCTGGAATTCATCAGAGTCTCCACTCCTGGAAGGTTTTCGTGACACCACTGGTAAATGTCCAAGGAAGACAATGCTGGTTTTAAGCCGCCTGCTAACACACTCAGCCGTGCTGTTCAATTTGCTATCCACCCAACCCTATTCAGCTCTACATTTTCCTGTCCTCATAACCCAACCTTCAGAAATAATTGGTATCTCCTCCACAGAATGTTCCGTTCATTCACTGCGAATCTTAAATTCATCTGACTCTCAACTCCCGGCGGGTTATCGTTACACCACTTGTGAATGTCCAAGTAAGCCAATGCTGGTTTTCAGTGGCCTGTTCATACTAAGAGACGTGCTGTTCATTTGGCTATCCACTCCACCCTGTTCAGCTCTACATTTTCGTGTCCACAAAACCCAGCCTTCAGAAATCATTGGAATCACCACTAGAGAATGTTCCATTCATTCACTGCGAATCTGGAATTCATCTGAACCTCCACTCCTGGCAGGTTTTCGTTACGCCACTGGTGAATGTCCAAGTAACTCAATACTGGTTTTCAGAGGCATGTTCAACTCGCAGAAGTGCTGTTCAATGGGCTATCCACTCAATATTGGTCAGCTCTTCATTTTCCTCTCCACACAAACCAGCCTTCAGAATTCATTGGGCTCTCCACTACAGACTGTTCCATTCATTCACTGCGATTCTGCAATTCATCTGACTCTCCGCTCCAGGCAGGTTTTCATTACAGCACTGGTGAATGACCAAGTAATCCAATGCTGGTTTTCAGCCGCCTTTTCACACTCGCAGTGTGCTGTTCAATTGTCTATCCACTCAAACCTGGTCAGCCTTTCATTTTCTTTTCCACAATATCAGACTTCAGAAATCATTGGAATCGCCAGTACAGAATGTTCCATTCATTCACTGCCAATCTGGAATTCATCTGAATCTGCACTCCAGGTAGGCTTTCATTACACCACTTATGAATGTCCAAGTAACACAATGCTGGTTTTCAGCGGTCTGTTCACACTCTAAGCCCTGCTTTTTACTGGGTATCCACACAACTGTGGTCAGCTCTTCATTTTCATGTCCAAACAATCCAGACTTGAGAAATCATTGCAATCTCCAGTACAGAATGTTCCATTCATTCACTGCGAATCCGGAATTCAACTGAATCTCCACTACCTGCAGATTTATCTTACACCACTTGTGAATGTCCAAGTAAAACAATGCTGGTTTTCAGAGGCCTGTTCATGTTCGCAGTCGTGCTGTTCAATTGGCTATCCACTCAACCTGTTTTGCTCCTCATTTTCCTGTGCACACAACCCAGCCTTCAGAAATCATTGTAATCTCCACTACAGGATGTTCCATTCATTCACTGGGAATCTGGAATTCATCTGAATCTGCACTCCACGCAGGCTTTCGTTACACCACTGCTGAAAGTCGAAGTAATGCAATACTGGTTTTCAGTGGTCTGTTCACATTCGAAGCCGAGGCTTTTTACAGGCTATCCACTCAACACTGGTCAGCTCTTCATTTTCGTGTCCCCACAATCCAGATTTCAGAAATCATTGCAATCTCCACTACAGAATGTTCCATTCATTCACTGCGAGTCTGGAGTTTATCTGATTCTCCACTCCCGCCTGGTTAACATTACACCACTTGTGAATGTCCAAGTAAGCCAATGCTGGTTTTCAGAGGCCTGTTCATACTCGCAGCCGTGCTGTTTAATTGACAATTCACTCCACCCTGTTCAGCTCTTCATTGTCCCACCACACTACCAGCCTTCAGAAATCTTTGTTATCTCCACTACAGAATGTTCCATTCATTCACTGCGAATCTGGAATTCATCTGACTCTCAACTCCACGCAGGTTTTCATTACACCACTGTTGAATGTCCAAGTAACCCAATGCTGGTTTTCAGCGGCCTGTTCATATTCGCAGCCCTGCTGTTTACTTGGCTATCGATTCAAGCCTGGTCAGCTCTTCATTTTCCTGTCCACACAACACAGGCTTCAGAAATCATTGGAATCTCCTCTACAGAATGTTCCATTCATTCACTGCGAATGTGGAATTCAACTGACTCTCCACTCCATGCAGGTTTTCCTTACACCACTGATGAATGTCCAAGTAACCCAATGCTGGTTTTCAGCTGCATGTTCACACTCGCAGCCATGCTATACAATTGGCTTTCCACTAAATCCTGATTAGTTCTTGATTTTCCTTCCACACGACCCAGCCTTCAGAAATCGTTGGAATCTCCACTAGAGAATGTTCCATTCATTCACTGCGAATCTGGAATTCCTCTGAACCTCCACTCCCGGCAGGTTTTCGTTACACCACTGTTGAATGTCCAAGTAACCCAATGTTTTAAGTGTTTTCTTCACAAGCGCAGTGGTGCTGTTCAATTGGCTATCCACTCAACCCTGGCCAGCTCTACATTTTCCTGTCCACACCACAGAGACTGGAGAAATCATTGTTATCTCCACTACAGAATGTTCCATTCATTCACAGCGAATCTGGAATTCATCTGACTCTCCACTCCCGGCAGGTTTTCGTGACACCACTGGTAAATATCCAAGTAAGCCAATGCTGGTTTTAAGTGGCCTGCTCATACTCTCAGCCGTGCTGTTCAATTTGCTATCCACTCAACCCTCTTCAGCTCCATTTTCCTGTCCACATAACCCAAACTTCAGAAACAATTGGTATCTCCTCCACAGAATGTTCCATTCATTGACGGCAAATCTGAAATTCATCTAATTCTCAACTCCCGTCAGGTTTTCGTTACACCACTTGTGAATGTCCAATTAAGCCAAAGCTGGTTTTCAGTGGCCTGTTCTTACTACGAGACGTGCTGTTCATTTGGCTATCCATTCCACCCTGTTCAGCTCTACATTTTCGTGTCCACAAAACCCAGCCTTCAGAAATCATTGGAATCACCACTAGAGAATGTTCCATTCATTCACTGCGAATCTGGAATTCATCTGAATCTCCACTCCCGGCAGGTTTTCATTGCACCACTGCTGAATGTTCAAGTAACGCAATGATGGTTTTCAGCGGTCTATTCACACTCGAACCCGTGCTGTTCACGGTCTAGCGACACAACACTGGTGAGTTCTTCTTTTTCCAGTTCAGACAATACAAACCTCAGAAACCATTGCAATCTACACTACAGAATGTTTCATTCATTCAGGCGAATCTTGAATTCATCTTGTTCTCCACTCCCAGCAGGTTTTCGTTTCACCACTGGTGAATGTCCAAGCAACCCAAGGCTGGTTTCAGCTGCGTGTTAACACTCGCAGCCGTGCTGTTCAATTGGCTATCCAGTGAACGCTGGTTAGCTCTTGATTTTCCTTCCACACACCGAGCCTTCAGAAATCATTCTTATCTCCACTTCAGAATGTTCCATTCGTTCCCTGCGAATCTGGAATTCCTCTGACTCTCCACACCAGGCAGATTTTCCTAACAACACTGGTGAATGACCAGGTAATCCAATGCTGGTTTTCAGCGGCTGTTCACACTCACAGCCTTGCTGTTCAATTGGCAATCCAGTCAAACCTAGTCAGCTCTTCATTTTCCTGTCCACACAACCCAGCGTTCAGAAATCATTGGAATCTCTACTACAGAAATTTCCATTCATTCACTGTGAATCTGGAAATAATCTGAATCTGCATTCCAGGAAGGCTTTCGTTACACCACTGATGAATGTCCAAGTAATGCAATGCTGCTTCTTAGTGGTCTGTTCACACTCGAAACCGTGCTGTTCATTGGCTATCCACTCAATATCGGTCAGCTCTTCAATATCCTGTCCAGACTATCCAGATTCCTAAATGTTGGCAATCACCACTACAGAATGTTCCATTCAATCACGCGAATCTGGAATTCATCAGAGTCTCCACTCCTGGAAGGTTTTCGTGACACCACTGGTAAATGTCCAAGGAAGACAATGCTGGTTTTAAGCCGCCTGCTAACACACTCAGCCGTGCTGTTCAATTTGCTATCCACCCAACCCTATTCAGCTCTACATTTTCCTGTCCTCATAACCCAACCTTCAGAAATAATTGGTATCTCCTCCACAGAATGTTCCGTTCATTCACTGCGAATCTTAAATTCATCTGACTCTCAACTCCCGGCGGGTTATCGTTACACCACTTGTGAATGTCCAAGTAAGCCAATGCTGGTTTTCAGTGGCCTGTTCATACTAAGAGACGTGCTGTTCATTTGGCTATCCACTCCACCCTGTTCAGCTCTACATTCTCGTGTCCACAAAACCCAGCCTTCAGAAATCATTGGAATCACCACTAGAGAATGTTCCATTCATTCACTGCGAATCTGGAATTCCTCTGAACCTCCACTCCTGGCAGGTTTTCGTTACGCCACTGGTGAATGTCCAAGTAACTCAATACTGGTTTTCAGAGGCATGTTCAACTCGCAGAAGTGCTGTTCAATGGGCTATCCACTCAATATTGGTCAGCTCTTCATTTTCCTCTCCACACAAACCAGCCTTCAGAAATCATTGGGCTCTCCACTACAGACTGTTCCATTCATTCACTGCGATTCTGCAATTCATCTGACTCTCCGCTCCAGGCAGGTTTTCATTACAGCACTGGTGAATGACCAAGTAATCCAATGCTGGTTTTCAGCCGCCTTTTCACACTCGCAGTGTGCTGTTCAATTGTCTATCCACTCAAACCTGGTCAGCCTTTCATTTTCTTTTCCACAATATCAGACTTCAGAAATCATTGGAATCGCCAGTACAGAATGTTCCATTCATTCACTGCCAATCTGGAATTCATCTGAATCTGCACTCCAGGTAGGCTTTCATTACACCACTTATGAATGTCCAAGTAACACAATGCTGGTTTTCAGCGGTCTGTTCACACTCTAAGCCCTGCTTTTTACTGGGTATCCACACAACTGTGGTCAGCTCTTCATTTTCATGTCCAAACAATCCAGACTTGAGAAATCATTGCAATCTCCAGTACAGAATGTTCCATTCATTCACTGCGAATCTGGAATTCAACTGAATCTCCACTACCTGCAGATTTATCTTACACCACTTGTGAATGTCCAAGTAAAACAATGCTGGTTTTCAGAGGCCTGTTCATGTTCGCAGTCGTGCTGTTCAATTGGCTATCCACTCAACCTGTTTTGCTCCTCATTTTCCTGTGCACACAACCCAGCCTTCAGAAATCATTGTAATCTCCACTACAGGATGTTCCATTCATTCACTGGGAATCTGGAATTCATCTGAATCTGCACTCCACGCAGGCTTTCGTTACACCACTGCTGAAAGTCGAAGTAATGCAATACTGGTTTTCAGTGGTCTGTTCACATTCGACGCCGAGGCTTTTTACAGGCTATCCACTCAACACTGGTCAGCTCTTCATTTTCGTGTCCCCACAATCCAGATTTCAGAAATCATTGCAATCTCCACTACAGAATGTTCCATTCATTCACTGCGAGTCTGGAGTTTATCTGATTCTCCACTCCCGCCTGGTTAACATTACACCACTTGTGAATGTCCAAGTAAGCCAATGCTGGTTTTCAGAGGCCTGTTCATACTCGCAGCCGTGCTGTTTAATTGACAATTCACTCCACCCTGTTCAGCTCTTCATTGTCCCACCACACTACCAGCCTTCAGAAATCTTTGTTATCTCCACTACAGAATGTTCCATTCATTCACTGCGAATCTGGAATTCATCTGACTCTCAACTCCACGCAGGTTTTCATTACACCACTGTTGAATGTCCAAGTAACCCAATGCTGGTTTTCAGCGGCCTGTTCATATTCGCAGCCCTGCTGTTTACTTGGCTATCGATTCAAGCCTGGTCAGCTCTTCATTTTCCTGTCCACACAACACAGGCTTCAGAAATCATTGGAATCTCCTCTACAGAATGTTCCATTCATTCACTGCGAATGTGGAATTCAACTGACTCTCCACTCCATGCAGGTTTTCCTTACACCACTGATGAATGTCCAAGTAACCCAATGCTGGTTTTCAGCTGCATGTTCACACTCGCAGCCATGCTATACAATTGGCTTTCCACTAAATCCTGATTAGTTCTTGATTTTCCTTCCACACGACCCAGCCTTCAGAAATCGTTGGAATCTCCACTAGAGAATGTTCCATTCATTCACTGCGAATCTGGAATTCCTCTGAACCTCCACTCCCGGCAGGTTTTCGTTACACCACTGTTGAATGTCCAAGTAACCCAATGTTTTAAGTGTTTTCTTCACAAGCGCAGTGGTGCTGTTCAATTGGCTATCCACTCAACCCTGGCCAGCTCTACATTTTCCTGTCCACACCACAGAGACTGGAGAAATCATTGTTATCTCCACTACAGAATGTTCCATTCATTCACAGCGAATCTGGAATTCATCTGAATCTCCACTCCCGGCAGGTTTTCGTGACACCACTGGTAAATATCCAAGTAAGCCAATGCTGGTTTTAAGTGGCCTGCTCCTACTCTCAGCCGTGCTGTTCAATTTGCTATCCACTCAACCCTCTTCAGCTCCATTTTCCTGTCCACATAACCCAAACTTCAGAAACAATTGGTATCTCCTCCACAGAATGTTCCATTCATTGACGGCAAATCTGAAATTCATCTAATTCTCAACTCCCGTCAGGTTTTCGTTACACCACTTGTGAATGTCCAATTAAGCCAAAGCTGGTTTTCAGTGGCCTGTTCTTACTACGAGACGTGCTGTTCATTTGGCTATCCATTCCACCCTGTTCAGCTCTACATTTTCGTGTCCACAAAACCCAGCCTTCAGAAATCATTGGAATCACCACTAGAGAATGTTCCATTCATTCACTGCGAATCTGGAATTCATCTGAATCTCCACTCCCGGCAGGTTTTCATTGCACCACTGCTGAATGTTCAAGTAACGCAATGATGGTTTTCAGCGGTCTATTCACACTCGAACCCGTGCTGTTCACGGTCTAGCGACTCAACACTGGTGAGTTCTTCTTTTTCCAGTTCAGACAATACAAACCTCAGAAACCATTGCAATCTACACTACAGAATGTTTCATTCATTCAGGCGAATCTTGAATTCATCTTGTTCTCCACTCCCAGCAGGTTTTCGTTTCACCACTGGTGAATGTCCAAGCAACCCAAGGCTGGTTTCAGCTGCGTGTTAACACTCGCAGCCGTGCTGTTCAATTGGCTATCCAGTGAACGCTGGTTAGCTCTTGATTTTCCTTCCACACACCGAGCCTTCAGAAATCATTCTTATCTCCACTTCAGAATGTTCCATTCGTTCCCTGCGAATCTGGAATTCCTCTGACTCTCCACACCAGGCAGATTTTCCTAACAACACTGGTGAATGACCAGGTAATCCAATGCTGGTTTTCAGCGGCTGTTCACACTCACAGCCTTGCTGTTCAATTGGCAATCCAGTCAAACCTAGTCAGCTCTTCATTTTCCTGTCCACACAACCCAGCGTTCAGAAATCATTGGAATCTCTACTACAGAAATTTCCATTCATTCACTGTGAATCTGGAAATAATCTGAATCTGCATTCCAGGAAGGCTTTCGTTACACCACTGATGAATGTCCAAGTAATGCAATGCTGCTTCTTAGTGGTCTGTTCACACTCGAAACCGTGCTGTTCATTGGCTATCCACTCAATATCGGTCAGCTCTTCAATATCCTGTCCAGACTATCCAGATTCCTAAATGTTGGCAATCACCACTACAGAATGTTCCATTCAATCACGCGAATCTGGAATTCATCAGAGTCTCCACTCCTGGAAGGTTTTCGTGACACCACTGGTAAATGTCCAAGGAAGACAATGCTGGTTTTAAGCCGCCTGCTAACACACTCAGCCGTGCTGTTCAATTTGCTATCCACCCAACCCTATTCAGCTCTACATTTTCCTGTCCTCATAACCCAACCTTCAGAAATAATTGGTATCTCCTCCACAGAATGTTCCGTTCATTCACTGCGAATCTTAAATTCATCTGACTCTCAACTCCCGGCGGGTTATCGTTACACCACTTGTGAATGTCCAAGTAAGCCAATGCTGGTTTTCAGTGGCCTGTTCATACTAAGAGACGTGCTGTTCATTTGGCTATCCACTCCACCCTGTTCAGCTCTACATTCTCGTGTCCACAAAACCCAGCCTTCAGAAATCATTGGAATCACCACTAGAGAATGTTCCATTCATTCACTGCGAATCTGGAATTCCTCTGAACCTCCACTCCTGGCAGGTTTTCGTTACGCCACTGGTGAATGTCCAAGTAACTCAATACTGGTTTTCAGAGGCATGTTCAACTCGCAGAAGTGCTGTTCAATGGGCTATCCACTCAATATTGGTCAGCTCTTCATTTTCCTCTCCACACAAACCAGCCTTCAGAAATCATTGGGCTCTCCACTACAGACTGTTCCATTCATTCACTGCGATTCTGCAATTCATCTGACTCTCCGCTCCAGGCAGGTTTTCATTACAGCACTGGTGAATGACCAAGTAATCCAATGCTGGTTTTCAGCCGCCTTTTCACACTCGCAGTGTGCTGTTCAATTGTCTATCCACTCAAACCTGGTCAGCCTTTCATTTTCTTTTCCACAATATCAGACTTCAGAAATCATTGGAATCGCCAGTACAGAATGTTCCATTCATTCACTGCCAATCTGGAATTCATCTGAATCTGCACTCCAGGTAGGCTTTCATTACACCACTTATGAATGTCCAAGTAACACAATGCTGGTTTTCAGCGGTCTGTTCACACTCTAAGCCCTGCTTTTTACTGGGTATCCACACAACTGTGGTCAGCTCTTCATTTTCATGTCCAAACAATCCAGACTTGAGAAATCATTGCAATCTCCAGTACAGAATGTTCCATTCATTCACTGCGAATCTGGAATTCAACTGAATCTCCACTACCTGCAGATTTATCTTACACCACTTGTGAATGTCCAAGTAAAACAATGCTGGTTTTCAGAGGCCTGTTCATGTTCGCAGTCGTGCTGTTCAATTGGCTATCCACTCAACCTGTTTTGCTCCTCATTTTCCTGTGCACACAACCCAGCCTTCAGAAATCATTGTAATCTCCACTACAGGATGTTCCATTCATTCACTGGGAATCTGGAATTCATCTGAATCTGCACTCCACGCAGGCTTTCGTTACACCACTGCTGAAAGTCGAAGTAATGCAATACTGGTTTTCAGTGGTCTGTTCACGTTCGAAGCCGAGGCTTTTTACAGGCTATCCACTCAACACTGGTCAGCTCTTCATTTTCGTGTCCCCACAATCCAGATTTCAGAAATCATTGCAATCTCCACTACAGAATGTTCCATTCATTCACTGCGAGTCTGGAGTTTATCTGATTCTCCACTCCCGCCTGGTTAACATTACACCACTTGTGAATGTCCAAGTAAGCCAATGCTGGTTTTCAGAGGCCTGTTCATACTCGCAGCCGTGCTGTTTAATTGACAATTCACTCCACCCTGTTCAGCTCTTCATTGTCCCACCACACTACCAGCCTTCAGAAATCTTTGTTATCTCCACTACAGAATGTTCCATTCATTCACTGCGAATCTGGAATTCATCTGACTCTCAACTCCACGCAGGTTTTCATTACACCACTGTTGAATGTCCAAGTAACCCAATGCTGGTTTTCAGCGGCCTGTTCATATTCGCAGCCCTGCTGTTTACTTGGCTATCGATTCAAGCCTGGTCAGCTCTTCATTTTCCTGTCCACACAACACAGGCTTCAGAAATCATTGGAATCTCCTCTACAGAATGTTCCATTCATTCACTGCGAATGTGGAATTCAACTGACTCTCCACTCCATGCAGGTTTTCCTTACACCACTGATGAATGTCCAAGTAACCCAATGCTGGTTTTCAGCTGCATGTTCACACTCGCAGCCATGCTATACAATTGGCTTTCCACTAAATCCTGATTAGTTCTTGATTTTCCTTCCACACGACCCAGCCTTCAGAAATCGTTGGAATCTCCACTAGAGAATGTTCCATTCATTCACTGCGAATCTGGAATTCCTCTGAACCTCCACTCCCGGCAGGTTTTCGTTACACCACTGTTGAATGTCCAAGTAACCCAATGTTTTAAGTGTTTTCTTCACAAGCGCAGTGGTGCTGTTCAATTGGCTATCCACTCAACCCTGGCCAGCTCTACATTTTCCTGTCCACACCACAGAGACTGGAGAAATCATTGTTATCTCCACTACAGAATGTTCCATTCATTCACAGCGAATCTGGAATTCATCTGAATCTCCACTCCCGGCAGGTTTTCGTGACACCACTGGTAAATATCCAAGTAAGCCAATGCTGGTTTTAAGTGGCCTGCTCATACTCTCAGCCGTGCTGTTCAATTTGCTATCCACTCAACCCTCTTCAGCTCCATTTTCCTGTCCACATAACCCAAACTTCAGAAACAATTGGTATCTCCTCCACAGAATGTTCCATTCATTGACGGCAAATCTGAAATTCATCTAATTCTCAACTCCCGTCAGGTTTTCGTTACACCACTTGTGAATGTCCAATTAAGCCAAAGCTGGTTTTCAGTGGCCTGTTCTTACTACGAGACGTGCTGTTCATTTGGCTATCCATTCCACCCTGTTCAGCTCTACATTTTCGTGTCCACAAAACCCAGCCTTCAGAAATCATTGGAATCACCACTAGAGAATGTTCCATTCATTCACTGCGAATCTGGAATTCATCTGAATCTCCACTCCCGGCAGGTTTTCATTGCACCACTGCTGAATGTTCAAGTAACGCAATGATGGTTTTCAGCGGTCTATTCACACTCGAACCCGTGCTGTTCACGGTCTAGCGACTCAACACTGGTGAGTTCTTCTTTTTCCAGTTCAGACAATACAAACCTCAGAAACCATTGCAATCTACACTACAGAATGTTTCATTCATTCACGCGAATCTTGAATTCATCTTGTTCTCCACTCCCAGCAGGTTTTCGTTTCACCACTGGTGAATGTCCAAGCAACCCAAGGCTGGTTTCAGCTGCGTGTTAACACTCGCAGCCGTGCTGTTCAATTGGCTATCCAGTGAACGCTGGTTAGCTCTTGATTTTCCTTCCACACACCGAGCCTTCAGAAATCATTCTTATCTCCACTTCAGAATGTTCCATTCGTTCCCTGCGAATCTGGAATTCCTCTGACTCTCCACACCAGGCAGATTTTCCTAACAACACTGGTGAATGACCAGGTAATCCAATGCTGGTTTTCAGCGGCTGTTCACACTCACAGCCTTGCTGTTCAATTGGCAATCCAGTCAAACCTAGTCAGCTCTTCATTTTCCTGTCCACACAACCCAGCGTTCAGAAATCATTGGAATCTCTACTACAGAAATTTCCATTCATTCACTGTGAATCTGGAAATACTCTGAATCTGCATTCCAGGAAGGCTTTCGTTACACCACTGATGAATGTCCAAGTAATGCAATGCTGCTTCTTAGTGGTCTGTTCACACTCGAAACCGTGCTGTTCATTGGCTATCCACTCAATATCGGTCAGCTCTTCAATATCCTGTCCAGACTATCCAGATTCCTAAATGTTGGCAATCACCACTACAGAATGTTCCATTCAATCACGCGAATCTGGAATTCATCAGAGTCTCCACTCCTGGAAGGTTTTCGTGACACCACTGGTAAATGTCCAAGGAAGACAATGCTGGTTTTAAGCCGCCTGCTAACACACTCAGCCGTGCTGTTCAATTTGCTATCCACCCAACCCTATTCAGCTCTACATTTTCCTGTCCTCATAACCCAACCTTCAGAAATAATTGGTATCTCCTCCACAGAATGTTCCGTTCATTCACTGCGAATCTTAAATTCATCTGACTCTCAACTCCCGGCGGGTTATCGTTACACCACTTGTGAATGTCCAAGTAAGCCAATGCTGGTTTTCAGTGGCCTGTTCATACTAAGAGACGTGCTGTTCATTTGGCTATCCACTCCACCCTGTTCAGCTCTACATTCTCGTGTCCACAAAACCCAGCCTTCAGAAATCATTGGAATCACCACTAGAGAATGTTCCATTCATTCACTGCGAATCTGGAATTCCTCTGAACCTCCACTCCTGGCAGGTTTTCGTTACGCCACTGGTGAATGTCCAAGTAACTCAATACTGGTTTTCAGAGGCATGTTCAACTCGCAGAAGTGCTGTTCAATGGGCTATCCACTCAATATTGGTCAGCTCTTCATTTTCCTCTCCACACAAACCAGCCTTCAGAAATCATTGGGCTCTCCACTACAGACTGTTCCATTCATTCACTGCGATTCTGCAATTCATCTGACTCTCCGCTCCAGGCAGGTTTTCATTACAGCACTGGTGAATGACCAAGTAATCCAATGCTGGTTTTCAGCCGCCTTTTCACACTCGCAGTGTGCTGTTCAATTGTCTATCCACTCAAACCTGGTCAGCCTTTCATTTTCTTTTCCACAATATCAGACTTCAGAAATCATTGGAATCGCCAGTACAGAATGTTCCATTCATTCACTGCCAATCTGGAATTCATCTGAATCTGCACTCCAGGTAGGCTTTCATTACACCACTTATGAATGTCCAAGTAACACAATGCTGGTTTTCAGCGGTCTGTTCACACTCTAAGCCCTGCTTTTTACTGGGTATCCACACAACTGTGGTCAGCTCTTCATTTTCATGTCCAAACAATCCAGACTTGAGAAATCATTGCAATCTCCAGTACAGAATGTTCCATTCATTCACTGCGAATCTGGAATTCAACTGAATCTCCACTACCTGCAGATTTATCTTACACCACTTGTGAATGTCCAAGTAAAACAATGCTGGTTTTCAGAGGCCTGTTCATGTTCGCAGTCGTGCTGTTCAATTGGCTATCCACTCAACCTGTTTTGCTCCTCATTTTCCTGTGCACACAACCCAGCCTTCAGAAATCATTGTAATCTCCACTACAGGATGTTCCATTCATTCACTGGGAATCTGGAATTCATCTGAATCTGCACTCCACGCAGGCTTTCGTTACACCACTGCTGAAAGTCGAAGTAATGCAATACTGGTTTTCAGTGGTCTGTTCACATTCGAAGCCGAGGCTTTTTACAGGCTATCCACTCAACACTGGTCAGCTCTTCATTTTCGTGTCCCCACAATCCAGATTTCAGAAATCATTGCAATCTCCACTACAGAATGTTCCATTCATTCACTGCGAGTCTGGAGTTTATCTGATTCTCCACTCCCGCCTGGTTAACATTACACCACTTGTGAATGTCCAAGTAAGCCAATGCTGGTTTTCAGAGGCCTGTTCATACTCGCAGCCGTGCTGTTTAATTGACAATTCACTCCACCCTGTTCAGCTCTTCATTGTCCCACCACACTACCAGCCTTCAGAAATCTTTGTTATCTCCACTACAGAATGTTCCATTCATTCACTGCGAATCTGGAATTCATCTGACTCTCAACTCCACGCAGGTTTTCATTACACCACTGTTGAATGTCCAAGTAACCCAATGCTGGTTTTCAGCGGCCTGTTCATATTCGCAGCCCTGCTGTTTACTTGGCTATCGATTCAAGCCTGGTCAGCTCTTCATTTTCCTGTCCACACAACACAGGCTTCAGAAATCATTGGAATCTCCTCTACAGAATGTTCCATTCATTCACTGCGAATGTGGAATTCAACTGACTCTCCACTCCATGCAGGTTTTCCTTACACCACTGATGAATGTCCAAGTAACCCAATGCTGGTTTTCAGCTGCATGTTCACACTCGCAGCCATGCTATACAATTGGCTTTCCACTAAATCCTGATTAGTTCTTGATTTTCCTTCCACACGACCCAGCCTTCAGAAATCGTTGGAATCTCCACTAGAGAATGTTCCATTCATTCACTGCGAATCTGGAATTCCTCTGAACCTCCACTCCCGGCAGGTTTTCGTTACACCACTGTTGAATGTCCAAGTAACCCAATGTTTTAAGTGTTTTCTTCACAAGCGCAGTGGTGCTGTTCAATTGGCTATCCACTCAACCCTGGCCAGCTCTACATTTTCCTGTCCACACCACAGAGACTGGAGAAATCATTGTTATCTCCACTACAGAATGTTCCATTCATTCACAGCGAATCTGGAATTCATCTGAATCTCCACTCCCGGCAGGTTTTCGTGACACCACTGGTAAATATCCAAGTAAGCCAATGCTGGTTTTAAGTGGCCTGCTCCTACTCTCAGCCGTGCTGTTCAATTTGCTATCCACTCAACCCTCTTCAGCTCCATTTTCCTGTCCACATAACCCAAACTTCAGAAACAATTGGTATCTCCTCCACAGAATGTTCCATTCATTGACGGCAAATCTGAAATTCATCTAATTCTCAACTCCCGTCAGGTTTTCGTTACACCACTTGTGAATGTCCAATTAAGCCAAAGCTGGTTTTCAGTGGCCTGTTCTTACTACGAGACGTGCTGTTCATTTGGCTATCCATTCCACCCTGTTCAGCTCTACATTTTCGTGTCCACAAAACCCAGCCTTCAGAAATCATTGGAATCACCACTAGAGAATGTTCCATTCATTCACTGCGAATCTGGAATTCATCTGAATCTCCACTCCCGGCAGGTTTTCATTGCACCACTGCTGAATGTTCAAGTAACGCAATGATGGTTTTCAGCGGTCTATTCACACTCGAACCCGTGCTGTTCACGGTCTAGCGACTCAACACTGGTGAGTTCTTCTTTTTCCAGTTCAGACAATACAAACCTCAGAAACCATTGCAATCTACACTACAGAATGTTTCATTCATTCAGGCGAATCTTGAATTCATCTTGTTCTCCACTCCCAGCAGGTTTTCGTTTCACCACTGGTGAATGTCCAAGCAACCCAAGGCTGGTTTCAGCTGCGTGTTAACACTCGCAGCCGTGCTGTTCAATTGGCTATCCAGTGAACGCTGGTTAGCTCTTGATTTTCCTTCCACACACCGAGCCTTCAGAAATCATTCTTATCTCCACTTCAGAATGTTCCATTCGTTCCCTGCGAATCTGGAATTCCTCTGACTCTCCACACCAGGCAGATTTTCCTAACAACACTGGTGAATGACCAGGTAATCCAATGCTGGTTTTCAGCGGCTGTTCACACTCACAGCCTTGCTGTTCAATTGGCAATCCAGTCAAACCTAGTCAGCTCTTCATTTTCCTGTCCACACAACCCAGCGTTCAGAAATCATTGGAATCTCTACTACAGAAATTTCCATTCATTCACTGTGAATCTGGAAATACTCTGAATCTGCATTCCAGGAAGGCTTTCGTTACACCACTGATGAATGTCCAAGTAATGCAATGCTGCTTCTTAGTGGTCTGTTCACACTCGAAACCGTGCTGTTCATTGGCTATCCACTCAATATCGGTCAGCTCTTCAATATCCTGTCCAGACTATCCAGATTCCTAAATGTTGGCAATCACCACTACAGAATGTTCCATTCAATCACGCGAATCTGGAATTCATCAGAGTCTCCACTCCTGGAAGGTTTTCGTGACACCACTGGTAAATGTCCAAGGAAGACAATGCTGGTTTTAAGCCGCCTGCTAACACACTCAGCCGTGCTGTTCAATTTGCTATCCACCCAACCCTATTCAGCTCTACATTTTCCTGTCCTCATAACCCAACCTTCAGAAATAATTGGTATCTCCTCCACAGAATGTTCCGTTCATTCACTGCGAATCTTAAATTCATCTGACTCTCAACTCCCGGCGGGTTATCGTTACACCACTTGTGAATGTCCAAGTAAGCCAATGCTGGTTTTCAGTGGCCTGTTCATACTAAGAGACGTGCTGTTCATTTGGCTATCCACTCCACCCTGTTCAGCTCTACATTTTCGTGTCCACAAAACCCAGCCTTCAGAAATCATTGGAATCACCACTAGAGAATGTTCCATTCATTCACTGCGAATCTGGAATTCCTCTGAACCTCCACTCCTGGCAGGTTTTCGTTACGCCACTGGTGAATGTCCAAGTAACTCAATACTGGTTTTCAGAGGCATGTTCAACTCGCAGAAGTGCTGTTCAATGGGCTATCCACTCAATATTGGTCAGCTCTTCATTTTCCTCTCCACACAAACCAGCCTTCAGAAATCATTGGGCTCTCCACTACAGACTGTTCCATTCATTCACTGCGATTCTGCAATTCATCTGACTCTCCGCTCCAGGCAGGTTTTCATTACAGCACTGGTGAATGACCAAGTAATCCAATGCTGGTTTTCAGCCGCCTTTTCACACTCGCAGTGTGCTGTTCAATTGTCTATCCACTCAAACCTGGTCAGCCTTTCATTTTCTTTTCCACAATATCAGACTTCAGAAATCATTGGAATCGCCAGTACAGAATGTTCCATTCATTCACTGCCAATCTGGAATTCATCTGAATCTGCACTCCAGGTAGGCTTTCATTACACCACTTATGAATGTCCAAGTAACACAATGCTGGTTTTCAGCGGTCTGTTCACACTCTAAGCCCTGCTTTTTACTGGGTATCCACACAACTGTGGTCAGCTCTTCATTTTCATGTCCAAACAATCCAGACTTGAGAAATCATTGCAATCTCCAGTACAGAATGTTCCATTCATTCACTGCGAATCTGGAATTCAACTGAATCTCCACTACCTGCAGATTTATCTTACACCACTTGTGAATGTCCAAGTAAAACAATGCTGGTTTTCAGAGGCCTGTTCATGTTCGCAGTCGTGCTGTTCAATTGGCTATCCACTCAACCTGTTTTGCTCCTCATTTTCCTGTGCACACAACCCAGCCTTCAGAAATCATTGTAATCTCCACTACAGGATGTTCCATTCATTCACTGGGAATCTGGAATTCATCTGAATCTGCACTCCACGCAGGCTTTCGTTACACCACTGCTGAAAGTCGAAGTAATGCAATACTGGTTTTCAGTGGTCTGTTCACATTCGAAGCCGAGGCTTTTTACAGGCTATCCACTCAACACTGGTCAGCTCTTCATTTTCGTGTCCCCACAATCCAGATTTCAGAAATCATTGCAATCTCCACTACAGAATGTTCCATTCATTCACTGCGAGTCTGGAGTTTATCTGATTCTCCACTCCCGCCTGGTTAACATTACACCACTTGTGAATGTCCAAGTAAGCCAATGCTGGTTTTCAGAGGCCTGTTCATACTCGCAGCCGTGCTGTTTAATTGACAATTCACTCCACCCTGTTCAGCTCTTCATTGTCCCACCACACTACCAGCCTTCAGAAATCTTTGTTATCTCCACTACAGAATGTTCCATTCATTCACTGCGAATCTGGAATTCATCTGACTCTCAACTCCACGCAGGTTTTCATTACACCACTGTTGAATGTCCAAGTAACCCAATGCTGGTTTTCAGCGGCCTGTTCATATTCGCAGCCCTGCTGTTTACTTGGCTATCGATTCAAGCCTGGTCAGCTCTTCATTTTCCTGTCCACACAACACAGGCTTCAGAAATCATTGGAATCTCCTCTACAGAATGTTCCATTCATTCACTGCGAATGTGGAATTCAACTGACTCTCCACTCCATGCAGGTTTTCCTTACACCACTGATGAATGTCCAAGTAACCCAATGCTGGTTTTCAGCTGCATGTTCACACTCGCAGCCATGCTATACAATTGGCTTTCCACTAAATCCTGATTAGTTCTTGATTTTCCTTCCACACGACCCAGCCTTCAGAAATCGTTGGAATCTCCACTAGAGAATGTTCCATTCATTCACTGCGAATCTGGAATTCCTCTGAACCTCCACTCCCGGCAGGTTTTCGTTACACCACTGTTGAATGTCCAAGTAACCCAATGTTTTAAGTGTTTTCTTCACAAGCGCAGTGGTGCTGTTCAATTGGCTATCCACTCAACCCTGGCCAGCTCTACATTTTCCTGTCCACACCACAGAGACTGGAGAAATCATTGTTATCTCCACTACAGAATGTTCCATTCATTCACAGCGAATCTGGAATTCATCTGAATCTCCACTCCCGGCAGGTTTTCGTGACACCACTGGTAAATATCCAAGTAAGCCAATGCTGGTTTTAAGTGGCCTGCTCATACTCTCAGCCGTGCTGTTCAATTTGCTATCCACTCAACCCTCTTCAGCTCCATTTTCCTGTCCACATAACCCAAACTTCAGAAACAATTGGTATCTCCTCCACAGAATGTTCCATTCATTGACGGCAAATCTGAAATTCATCTAATTCTCAACTCCCGTCAGGTTTTCGTTACACCACTTGTGAATGTCCAATTAAGCCAAAGCTGGTTTTCAGTGGCCTGTTCTTACTACGAGACGTGCTGTTCATTTGGCTATCCATTCCACCCTGTTCAGCTCTACATTTTCGTGTCCACAAAACCCAGCCTTCAGAAATCATTGGAATCACCACTAGAGAATGTTCCATTCATTCACTGCGAATCTGGAATTCATCTGAATCTCCACTCCCGGCAGGTTTTCATTGCACCACTGCTGAATGTTCAAGTAACGCAATGATGGTTTTCAGCGGTCTATTCACACTCGAACCCGTGCTGTTCACGGTCTAGCGACTCAACACTGGTGAGTTCTTCTTTTTCCAGTTCAGACAATACAAACCTCAGAAACCATTGCAATCTACACTACAGAATGTTTCATTCATTCACGCGAATCTTGAATTCATCTTGTTCTCCACTCCCAGCAGGTTTTCGTTTCACCACTGGTGAATGTCCAAGCAACCCAAGGCTGGTTTCAGCTGCGTGTTAACACTCGCAGCCGTGCTGTTCAATTGGCTATCCAGTGAACGCTGGTTAGCTCTTGATTTTCCTTCCACACACCGAGCCTTCAGAAATCATTCTTATCTCCACTTCAGAATGTTCCATTCGTTCCCTGCGAATCTGGAATTCCTCTGACTCTCCACACCAGGCAGATTTTCCTAACAACACTGGTGAATGACCAGGTAATCCAATGCTGGTTTTCAGCGGCTGTTCACACTCACAGCCTTGCTGTTCAATTGGCAATCCAGTCAAACCTAGTCAGCTCTTCATTTTCCTGTCCACACAACCCAGCGTTCAGAAATCATTGGAATCTCTACTACAGAAATTTCCATTCATTCACTGTGAATCTGGAAATACTCTGAATCTGCATTCCAGGAAGGCTTTCGTTACACCACTGATGAATGTCCAAGTAATGCAATGCTGCTTCTTAGTGGTCTGTTCACACTCGAAACCGTGCTGTTCATTGGCTATCCACTCAATATCGGTCAGCTCTTCAATATCCTGTCCAGACTATCCAGATTCCTAAATGTTGGCAATCACCACTACAGAATGTTCCATTCAATCACGCGAATCTGGAATTCATCAGAGTCTCCACTCCTGGAAGGTTTTCGTGACACCACTGGTAAATGTCCAAGGAAGACAATGCTGGTTTTAAGCCGCCTGCTAACACACTCAGCCGTGCTGTTCAATTTGCTATCCACCCAACCCTATTCAGCTCTACATTTTCCTGTCCTCATAACCCAACCTTCAGAAATAATTGGTATCTCCTCCACAGAATGTTCCGTTCATTCACTGCGAATCTTAAATTCATCTGACTCTCAACTCCCGGCGGGTTATCGTTACACCACTTGTGAATGTCCAAGTAAGCCAATGCTGGTTTTCAGTGGCCTGTTCATACTAAGAGACGTGCTGTTCATTTGGCTATCCACTCCACCCTGTTCAGCTCTACATTTTCGTGTCCACAAAACCCAGCCTTCAGAAATCATTGGAATCACCACTAGAGAATGTTCCATTCATTCACTGCGAATCTGGAATTCATCTGAACCTCCACTCCTGGCAGGTTTTCGTTACGCCACTGGTGAATGTCCAAGTAACTGAATACTGGTTTTCAGAGGCATGTTCAACTCGCAGAAGTGCTGTTCAATGGGCTATCCACTCAATATTGGTCAGCTCTTCATTTTCCTCTCCACACAAACCAGCCTTCAGAAATCATTGGGCTCTCCACTACAGACTGTTCCATTCATTCACTGCGATTCTGCAATTCATCTGACTCTCCGCTCCAGGCAGGTTTTCATTACAGCACTGGTGAATGACCAGGTAATCCAATGCTGGTTTTCAGCGGCTGTTCACACTCACAGCCTCGCTGTTCAATTGGCAATCCAGTCAAACCTAGTCAGCTCTTCATTTTCCTGTCCACACAACCCAGCGTTCAGAAATCATTGGAATCTCTACTACAGAAATTTCCATTCATTCACTGTGAATCTGGAAATACTCTGAATCTGCATTCCAGGAAGGCTTTCGTTACACCACTGATGAATGTCCAAGTAATGCAATGCTGCTTCTTAGTGGTCTGTTCACACTCGAAACCGTGCTGTTCATTGGCTATCCACTCAATATCGGTCAGCTCTTCAATATCCTGTCCAGACTATCCAGATTCCTAAATGTTGGCAATCACCACTACAGAATGTTCCATTCAATCACGCGAATCTGGAATTCATCAGAGTCTCCACTCCTGGAAGGTTTTCGTGACACCACTGGTAAATGTCCAAGGAAGACAATGCTGGTTTTAAGCCGCCTGCTAACACACTCAGCCGTGCTGTTCAATTTGCTATCCACCCAACCCTATTCAGCTCTACATTTTCCTGTCCTCATAACCCAACCTTCAGAAATAATTGGTATCTCCTCCACAGAATGTTCCGTTCATTCACTGCGAATCTTAAATTCATCTGACTCTCAACTCCCGGCGGGTTATCGTTACACCACTTGTGAATGTCCAAGTAAGCCAATGCTGGTTTTCAGTGGCCTGTTCATACTAAGAGACGTGCTGTTCATTTGGCTATCCACTCCACCCTGTTCAGCTCTACATTTTCGTGTCCACAAAACCCAGCCTTCAGAAATCATTGGAATCACCACTAGAGAATGTTCCATTCATTCACTGCGAATCTGGAATTCCTCTGAACCTCCACTCCTGGCAGGTTTTCGTTACGCCACTGGTGAATGTCCAAGTAACTCAATACTGGTTTTCAGAGGCATGTTCAACTCGCAGAAGTGCTGTTCAATGGGCTATCCACTCAATATTGGTCAGCTCTTCATTTTCCTCTCCACACAAACCAGCCTTCAGAAATCATTGGGCTCTCCACTACAGACTGTTCCATTCATTCACTGCGATTCTGCAATTCATCTGACTCTCCGCTCCAGGCAGGTTTTCATTACAGCACTGGTGAATGACCAAGTAATCCAATGCTGGTTTTCAGCCGCCTTTTCACACTCGCAGTGTGCTGTTCAATTGTCTATCCACTCAAACCTGGTCAGCCTTTCATTTTCTTTTCCACAATATCAGACTTCAGAAATCATTGGAATCGCCAGTACAGAATGTTCCATTCATTCACTGCCAATCTGGAATTCATCTGAATCTGCACTCCAGGTAGGCTTTCATTACACCACTTATGAATGTCCAAGTAACACAATGCTGGTTTTCAGCGGTCTGTTCACACTCTAAGCCCTGCTTTTTACTGGGTATCCACACAACTGTGGTCAGCTCTTCATTTTCATGTCCAAACAATCCAGACTTGAGAAATCATTGCAATCTCCAGTACAGAATGTTCCATTCATTCACTGCGAATCTGGAATTCAACTGAATCTCCACTACCTGCAGATTTATCTTACACCACTTGTGAATGTCCAAGTAAAACAATGCTGGTTTTCAGAGGCCTGTTCATGTTCGCAGTCGTGCTGTTCAATTGGCTATCCACTCAACCTGTTTTGCTCCTCATTTTCCTGTGCACACAACCCAGCCTTCAGAAATCATTGTAATCTCCACTACAGGATGTTCCATTCATTCACTGGGAATCTGGAATTCATCTGAATCTGCACTCCACGCAGGCTTTCGTTACACCACTGCTGAAAGTCGAAGTAATGCAATACTGGTTTTCAGTGGTCTGTTCACATTCGAAGCCGAGGCTTTTTACAGGCTATCCACTCAACACTGGTCAGCTCTTCATTTTCGTGTCCCCACAATCCAGATTTCAGAAATCATTGCAATCTCCACTACAGAATGTTCCATTCATTCACTGCGAGTCTGGAGTTTATCTGATTCTCCACTCCCGCCTGGTTAACATTACACCACTTGTGAATGTCCAAGTAAGCCAATGCTGGTTTTCAGAGGCCTGTTCATACTCGCAGCCGTGCTGTTTAATTGACAATTCACTCCACCCTGTTCAGCTCTTCATTGTCCCACCACACTACCAGCCTTCAGAAATCTTTGTTATCTCCACTACAGAATGTTCCATTCATTCACTGCGAATCTGGAATTCATCTGACTCTCAACTCCACGCAGGTTTTCATTACACCACTGTTGAATGTCCAAGTAACCCAATGCTGGTTTTCAGCGGCCTGTTCATATTCGCAGCCCTGCTGTTTACTTGGCTATCGATTCAAGCCTGGTCAGCTCTTCATTTTCCTGTCCACACAACACAGGCTTCAGAAATCATTGGAATCTCCTCTACAGAATGTTCCATTCATTCACTGCGAATGTGGAATTCAACTGACTCTCCACTCCATGCAGGTTTTCCTTACACCACTGATGAATGTCCAAGTAACCCAATGCTGGTTTTCAGCTGCATGTTCACACTCGCAGCCATGCTATACAATTGGCTTTCCACTAAATCCTGATTAGTTCTTGATTTTCCTTCCACACGGCCCAGCCTTCAGAAATCGTTGGAATCTCCATTAGAGAATGTTCCATTCATTCACTGCGAATCTGGAATTCCTCTGAACCTCCACTCCCGGCAGGTTTTCGTTACACCACTGTTGAATGTCCAAGTAACCCAATGTTTTAAGTGTTTTCTTCACAAGCGCAGTGGTGCTGTTCAATTGGCTATCCACTCAACCCTGGCCAGCTCTACATTTTCCTGTCCACACCACAGAGACTGGAGAAATCATTGTTATCTCCACTACAGAATGTTCCATTCATTCACAGCGAATCTGGAATTCATCTGACTCTCCACTCCCGGCAGGTTTTCGTGACACCACTGGTAAATATCCAAGTAAGCCAATGCTGGTTTTAAGTGGCCTGCTCATACTCTCAGCCGTGCTGTTCAATTTGCTATCCACTCAACCCTCTTCAGCTCCATTTTCCTGTCCACATAACCCAAACTTCAGAAACAATTGGTATCTCCTCCACAGAATGTTCCATTCATTGACGGCAAATCTGAAATTCATCTAATTCTCAACTCCCGTCAGGTTTTCGTTACACCACTTGTGAATGTCCAATTAAGCCAAAGCTGGTTTTCAGTGGCCTGTTCTTACTACGAGACGTGCTGTTCATTTGGCTATCCATTCCACCCTGTTCAGCTCTACATTTTCGTGTCCACAAAACCCAGCCTTCAGAAATCATTGGAATCACCACTAGAGAATGTTCCATTCATTCACTGCGAATCTGGAATTCATCTGAATCTCCACTCCCGGCAGGTTTTCATTGCACCACTGCTGAATGTTCAAGTAACGCAATGATGGTTTTCAGCGGTCTATTCACACTCGAACCCGTGCTGTTCACGGTCTAGCGACTCAACACTGGTGAGTTCTTCTTTTTCCAGTTCAGACAATACAAACCTCAGAAACCATTGCAATCTACACTACAGAATGTTTCATTCATTCAGGCGAATCTTGAATTCATCTTGTTCTCCACTCCCAGCAGGTTTTCGTTTCACCACTGGTGAATGTCCAAGCAACCCAAGGCTGGTTTCAGCTGCGTGTTAACACTCGCAGCCGTGCTGTTCAATTGGCTATCCAGTGAACGCTGGTTAGCTCTTGATTTTCCTTCCACACACCGAGCCTTCAGAAATCATTCTTATCTCCACTTCAGAATGTTCCATTCGTTCCCTGCGAATCTGGAATTCCTCTGACTCTCCACACCAGGCAGATTTTCCTAACAACACTGGTGAATGACCAGGTAATCCAATGCTGGTTTTCAGCGGCTGTTCACACTCACAGCCTTGCTGTTCAATTGGCAATCCAGTCAAACCTAGTCAGCTCTTCATTTTCCTGTCCACACAACCCAGCGTTCAGAAATCATTGGAATCTCTACTACAGAAATTTCCATTCATTCACTGTGAATCTGGAAATACTCTGAATCTGCATTCCAGGAAGGCTTTCGTTACACCACTGATGAATGTCCAAGTAATGCAATGCTGCTTCTTAGTGGTCTGTTCACACTCGAAACCGTGCTGTTCATTGGCTATCCACTCAATATCGGTCAGCTCTTCAATATCCTGTCCAGACTATCCAGATTCCTAAATGTTGGCAATCACCACTACAGAATGTTCCATTCAATCACGCGAATCTGGAATTCATCAGAGTCTCCACTCCTGGAAGGTTTTCGTGACACCACTGGTAAATGTCCAAGGAAGACAATGCTGGTTTTAAGCCGCCTGCTAACACACTCAGCCGTGCTGTTCAATTTGCTATCCACCCAACCCTATTCAGCTCTACATTTTCCTGTCCTCATAACCCAACCTTCAGAAATAATTGGTATCTCCTCCACAGAATGTTCCGTTCATTCACTGCGAATCTTAAATTCATCTGACTCTCAACTCCCGGCGGGTTATCGTTACACCACTTGTGAATGTCCAAGTAAGCCAATGCTGGTTTTCAGTGGCCTGTTCATACTAAGAGACGTGCTGTTCATTTGGCTATCCACTCCACCCTGTTCAGCTCTACATTCTCGTGTCCACAAAACCCAGCCTTCAGAAATCATTGGAATCACCACTAGAGAATGTTCCATTCATTCACTGCGAATCTGGAATTCCTCTGAACCTCCACTCCTGGCAGGTTTTCGTTACGCCACTGGTGAATGTCCAAGTAACTCAATACTGGTTTTCAGAGGCATGTTCAACTCGCAGAAGTGCTGTTCAATGGGCTATCCACTCAATATTGGTCAGCTCTTCATTTTCCTCTCCACACAAACCAGCCTTCAGAAATCATTGGGCTCTCCACTACAGACTGTTCCATTCATTCACTGCGATTCTGCAATTCATCTGACTCTCCGCTCCAGGCAGGTTTTCATTACAGCACTGGTGAATGACCAAGTAATCCAATGCTGGTTTTCAGCCGCCTTTTCACACTCGCAGTGTGCTGTTCAATTGTCTATCCACTCAAACCTGGTCAGCCTTTCATTTTCTTTTCCACAATATCAGACTTCAGAAATCATTGGAATCGCCAGTACAGAATGTTCCATTCATTCACTGCCAATCTGGAATTCATCTGAATCTGCACTCCAGGTAGGCTTTCATTACACCACTTATGAATGTCCAAGTAACACAATGCTGGTTTTCAGCGGTCTGTTCACACTCTAAGCCCTGCTTTTTACTGGGTATCCACACAACTGTGGTCAGCTCTTCATTTTCATGTCCAAACAATCCAGACTTGAGAAATCATTGCAATCTCCAGTACAGAATGTTCCATTCATTCACTGCGAATCAGGAATTCAACTGAATCTCCACTACCTGCAGATTTATCTTACACCACTTGTGAATGTCCAAGTAAAACAATGCTGGTTTTCAGAGGCCTGTTCATGTTCGCAGTCGTGCTGTTCAATTGGCTATCCACTCAACCTGTTTTGCTCCTCATTTTCCTGTGCACACAACCCAGCCTTCAGAAATCATTGTAATCTCCACTACAGGATGTTCCATTCATTCACTGGGAATCTGGAATTCATCTGAATCTGCACTCCACGCAGGCTTTCGTTACACCACTGCTGAAAGTCGAAGTAATGCAATACTGGTTTTCAGTGGTCTGTTCACATTCGAAGCCGAGGCTTTTTACAGGCTATCCACTCAACACTGGTCAGCTCTTCATTTTCGTGTCCCCACAATCCAGATTTCAGAAATCATTGCAATCTCCACTACAGAATGTTCCATTCATTCACTGCGAGTCTGGAGTTTATCTGATTCTCCACTCCCGCCTGGTTAACATTACACCACTTGTGAATGTCCAAGTAAGCCAATGCTGGTTTTCAGAGGCCTGTTCATACTCGCAGCCGTGCTGTTTAATTGACAATTCACTCCACCCTGTTCAGCTCTTCATTGTCCCACCACACTACCAGCCTTCAGAAATCTTTGTTATCTCCACTACAGAATGTTCCATTCATTCACTGCGAATCTGGAATTCATCTGACTCTCAACTCCACGCAGGTTTTCATTACACCACTGTTGAATGTCCAAGTAACCCAATGCTGGTTTTCAGCGGCCTGTTCATATTCGCAGCCCTGCTGTTTACTTGGCTATCGATTCAAGCCTGGTCAGCTCTTCATTTTCCTGTCCACACAACACAGGCTTCAGAAATCATTGGAATCTCCTCTACAGAATGTTCCATTCATTCACTGCGAATGTGGAATTCAACTGACTCTCCACTCCATGCAGGTTTTCCTTACACCACTGATGAATGTCCAAGTAACCCAATGCTGGTTTTCAGCTGCATGTTCACACTCGCAGCCATGCTATACAATTGGCTTTCCACTAAATCCTGATTAGTTCTTGATTTTCCTTCCACACGACCCAGCCTTCAGAAATCGTTGGAATCTCCACTAGAGAATGTTCCATTCATTCACTGCGAATCTGGAATTCCTCTGAACCTCCACTCCCGGCAGGTTTTCGTTACACCACTGTTGAATGTCCAAGTAACCCAATGTTTTAAGTGTTTTCTTCACAAGCGCAGTGGTGCTGTTCAATTGGCTATCCACTCAACCCTGGCCAGCTCTACATTTTCCTGTCCACACCACAGAGACTGGAGAAATCATTGTTATCTCCACTACAGAATGTTCCATTCATTCACAGCGAATCTGGAATTCATCTGACTCTCCACTCCCGGCAGGTTTTCGTGACACCACTGGTAAATTTCCAAGTAAGCCAATGCTGGTTTTAAGTGGCCTGCTCATACTCTCAGCCGTGCTGTTCAATTTGCTATCCACTCAACCCTCTTCAGCTCCATTTTCCTGTCCACATAACCCAAACTTCAGAAACAATTGGTATCTCCTCCACAGAATGTTCCATTCATTGACGGCAAATCTGAAATTCATCTAATTCTCAACTCCCGTCAGGTTTTCGTTACACCACTTGTGAATGTCCAATTAAGCCAAAGCTGGTTTTCAGTGGCCTGTTCTTACTACGAGACGTGCTGTTCATTTGGCTATCCATTCCACCCTGTTCAGCTCTACATTTTCGTGTCCACAAAACCCAGCCTTCAGAAATCATTGGAATCACCACTAGAGAATGTTCCATTCATTCACTGCGAATCTGGAATTCATCTGAATCTCCACTCCCGGCAGGTTTTCATTGCACCACTGCTGAATGTTCAAGTAACGCAATGATGGTTTTCAGCGGTCTATTCACACTCGAACCCGTGCTGTTCACGGTCTAGCGACTCAACACTGGTGAGTTCTTCTTTTTCCAGTTCAGACAATACAAACCTCAGAAACCATTGCAATCTACACTACAGAATGTTTCATTCATTCAGGCGAATCTTGAATTCATCTTGTTCTCCACTCCCAGCAGGTTTTCGTTTCACCACTGGTGAATGTCCAAGCAACCCAAGGCTGGTTTCAGCTGCGTGTTAACACTCGCAGCCGTGCTGTTCAATTGGCTATCCAGTGAACGCTGGTTAGCTCTTGATTTTCCTTCCACACACCGAGCCTTCAGAAATCATTCTTATCTCCACTTCAGAATGTTCCATTCGTTCCCTGCGAATCTGGAATTCCTCTGACTCTCCACACCAGGCAGATTTTCCTAACAACACTGGTGAATGACCAGGTAATCCAATGCTGGTTTTCAGCGGCTGTTCACACTCACAGCCTTGCTGTTCAATTGGCAATCCAGTCAAACCTAGTCAGCTCTTCATTTTCCTGTCCACACAACCCAGCGTTCAGAAATCATTGGAATCTCTACTACAGAAATTTCCATTCATTCACTGTGAATCTGGAAATACTCTGAATCTGCATTCCAGGAAGGCTTTCGTTACACCACTGATGAATGTCCAAGTAATGCAATGCTGCTTCTTAGTGGTCTGTTCACACTCGAAACCGTGCTGTTCATTGGCTATCCACTCAATATCGGTCAGCTCTTCAATATCCTGTCCAGACTATCCAGATTCCTAAATGTTGGCAATCACCACTACAGAATGTTCCATTCAATCACGCGAATCTGGAATTCATCAGAGTCTCCACTCCTGGAAGGTTTTCGTGACACCACTGGTAAATGTCCAAGGAAGACAATGCTGGTTTTAAGCCGCCTGCTAACACACTCAGCCGTGCTGTTCAATTTGCTATCCACCCAACCCTATTCAGCTCTACATTTTCCTGTCCTCATAACCCAACCTTCAGAAATAATTGGTATCTCCTCCACAGAATGTTCCGTTCATTCACTGCGAATCTTAAATTCATCTGACTCTCAACTCCCGGCGGGTTATCGTTACACCACTTGTGAATGTCCAAGTAAGCCAATGCTGGTTTTCAGTGGCCTGTTCATACTAAGAGACGTGCTGTTCATTTGGCTATCCACTCCACCCTGTTCAGCTCTACATTCTCGTGTCCACAAAACCCAGCCTTCAGAAATCATTGGAATCACCACTAGAGAATGTTCCATTCATTCACTGCGAATCTGGAATTCCTCTGAACCTCCACTCCTGGCAGGTTTTCGTTACGCCACTGGTGAATGTCCAAGTAACTCAATACTGGTTTTCAGAGGCATGTTCAACTCGCAGAAGTGCTGTTCAATGGGCTATCCACTCAATATTGGTCAGCTCTTCATTTTCCTCTCCACACAAACCAGCCTTCAGAAATCATTGGGCTCTCCACTACAGACTGTTCCATTCATTCACTGCGATTCTGCAATTCATCTGACTCTCCGCTCCAGGCAGGTTTTCATTACAGCACTGGTGAATGACCAAGTAATCCAATGCTGGTTTTCAGCCGCCTTTTCACACTCGCAGTGTGCTGTTCAATTGTCTATCCACTCAAACCTGGTCAGCCTTTCATTTTCTTTTCCACAATATCAGACTTCAGAAATCATTGGAATCGCCAGTACAGAATGTTCCATTCATTCACTGCCAATCTGGAATTCATCTGAATCTGCACTCCAGGTAGGCTTTCATTACACCACTTATGAATGTCCAAGTAACACAATGCTGGTTTTCAGCGGTCTGTTCACACTCTAAGCCCTGCTTTTTACTGGGTATCCACACAACTGTGGTCAGCTCTTCATTTTCATGTCCAAACAATCCAGACTTGAGAAATCATTGCAATCTCCAGTACAGAATGTTCCATTCATTCACTGCGAATCTGGAATTCAACTGAATCTCCACTACCTGCAGATTTATCTTACACCACTTGTGAATGTCCAAGTAAAACAATGCTGGTTTTCAGAGGCCTGTTCATGTTCGCAGTCGTGCTGTTCAATTGGCTATCCACTCAACCTGTTTTGCTCCTCATTTTCCTGTGCACACAACCCAGCCTTCAGAAATCATTGTAATCTCCACTACAGGATGTTCCATTCATTCACTGGGAATCTGGAATTCATCTGAATCTGCACTCCACGCAGGCTTTCGTTACACCACTGCTGAAAGTCGAAGTAATGCAATACTGGTTTTCAGTGGTCTGTTCACATTCGAAGCCGAGGCTTTTTACAGGCTATCCACTCAACACTGGTCAGCTCTTCATTTTCGTGTCCCCACAATCCAGATTTCAGAAATCATTGCAATCTCCACTACAGAATGTTCCATTCATTCACTGCGAGTCTGGAGTTTATCTGATTCTCCACTCCCGCCTGGTTAACATTACACCACTTGTGAATGTCCAAGTAAGCCAATGCTGGTTTTCAGAGGCCTGTTCATACTCGCAGCCGTGCTGTTTAATTGACAATTCACTCCACCCTGTTCAGCTCTTCATTGTCCCACCACACTACCAGCCTTCAGAAATCTTTGTTATCTCCACTACAGAATGTTCCATTCATTCACTGCGAATCTGGAATTCATCTGACTCTCAACTCCACGCAGGTTTTCATTACACCACTGTTGAATGTCCAAGTAACCCAATGCTGGTTTTCAGCGGCCTGTTCATATTCGCAGCCCTGCTGTTTACTTGGCTATCGATTCAAGCCTGGTCAGCTCTTCATTTTCCTGTCCACACAACACAGGCTTCAGAAATCATTGGAATCTCCTCTACAGAATGTTCCATTCATTCACTGCGAATGTGGAATTCAACTGACTCTCCACTCCATGCAGGTTTTCCTTACACCACTGATGAATGTCCAAGTAACCCAATGCTGGTTTTCAGCTGCATGTTCACACTCGCAGCCATGCTATACAATTGGCTTTCCACTAAATCCTGATTAGTTCTTGATTTTCCTTCCACACGACCCAGCCTTCAGAAATCGTTGGAATCTCCACTAGAGAATGTTCCATTCATTCACTGCGAATCTGGAATTCCTCTGAACCTCCACTCCCGGCAGGTTTTCGTTACACCACTGTTGAATGTCCAAGTAACCCAATGTTTTAAGTGTTTTCTTCACAAGCGCAGTGGTGCTGTTCAATTGGCTATCCACTCAACCCTGGCCAGCTCTACATTTTCCTGTCCACACCACAGAGACTGGAGAAATCATTGTTATCTCCACTACAGAATGTTCCATTCATTCACAGCGAATCTGGAATTCATCTGAATCTCCACTCCCGGCAGGTTTTCGTGACACCACTGGTAAATATCCAAGTAAGCCAATGCTGGTTTTAAGTGGCCTGCTCCTACTCTCAGCCGTGCTGTTCAATTTGCTATCCACTCAACCCTCTTCAGCTCCATTTTCCTGTCCACATAACCCAAACTTCAGAAACAATTGGTATCTCCTCCACAGAATGTTCCATTCATTGACGGCAAATCTGAAATTCATCTAATTCTCAACTCCCGTCAGGTTTTCGTTACACCACTTGTGAATGTCCAATTAAGCCAAAGCTGGTTTTCAGTGGCCTGTTCTTACTACGAGACGTGCTGTTCATTTGGCTATCCATTCCACCCTGTTCAGCTCTACATTTTCGTGTCCACAAAACCCAGCCTTCAGAAATCATTGGAATCACCACTAGAGAATGTTCCATTCATTCACTGCGAATCTGGAATTCATCTGAATCTCCACTCCCGGCAGGTTTTCATTGCACCACTGCTGAATGTTCAAGTAACGCAATGATGGTTTTCAGCGGTCTATTCACACTCGAACCCGTGCTGTTCACGGTCTAGCGACTCAACACTGGTGAGTTCTTCTTTTTCCAGTTCAGACAATACAAACCTCAGAAACCATTGCAATCTACACTACAGAATGTTTCATTCATTCAGGCGAATCTTGAATTCATCTTGTTCTCCACTCCCAGCAGGTTTTCGTTTCACCACTGGTGAATGTCCAAGCAACCCAAGGCTGGTTTCAGCTGCGTGTTAACACTCGCAGCCGTGCTGTTCAATTGGCTATCCAGTGAACGCTGGTTAGCTCTTGATTTTCCTTCCACACACCGAGCCTTCAGAAATCATTCTTATCTCCACTTCAGAATGTTCCATTCGTTCCCTGCGAATCTGGAATTCCTCTGACTCTCCACACCAGGCAGATTTTCCTAACAACACTGGTGAATGACCAGGTAATCCAATGCTGGTTTTCAGCGGCTGTTCACACTCACAGCCTTGCTGTTCAATTGGCAATCCAGTCAAACCTAGTCAGCTCTTCATTTTCCTGTCCACACAACCCAGCGTTCAGAAATCATTGGAATCTCTACTACAGAAATTTCCATTCATTCACTGTGAATCTGGAAATACTCTGAATCTGCATTCCAGGAAGGCTTTCGTTACACCACTGATGAATGTCCAAGTAATGCAATGCTGCTTCTTAGTGGTCTGTTCACACTCGAAACCGTGCTGTTCATTGGCTATCCACTCAATATCGGTCAGCTCTTCAATATCCTGTCCAGACTATCCAGATTCCTAAATGTTGGCAATCACCACTACAGAATGTTCCATTCAATCACGCGAATCTGGAATTCATCAGAGTCTCCACTCCTGGAAGGTTTTCGTGACACCACTGGTAAATGTCCAAGGAAGACAATGCTGGTTTTAAGCCGCCTGCTAACACACTCAGCCGTGCTGTTCAATTTGCTATCCACCCAACCCTATTCAGCTCTACATTTTCCTGTCCTCATAACCCAACCTTCAGAAATAATTGGTATCTCCTCCACAGAATGTTCCGTTCATTCACTGCGAATCTTAAATTCATCTGACTCTCAACTCCCGGCGGGTTATCGTTACACCACTTGTGAATGTCCAAGTAAGCCAATGCTGGTTTTCAGTGGCCTGTTCATACTAAGAGACGTGCTGTTCATTTGGCTATCCACTCCACCCTGTTCAGCTCTACATTCTCGTGTCCACAAAACCCAGCCTTCAGAAATCATTGGAATCACCACTAGAGAATGTTCCATTCATTCACTGCGAATCTGGAATTCCTCTGAACCTCCACTCCTGGCAGGTTTTCGTTACGCCACTGGTGAATGTCCAAGTAACTCAATACTGGTTTTCAGAGGCATGTTCAACTCGCAGAAGTGCTGTTCAATGGGCTATCCACTCAATATTGGTCAGCTCTTCATTTTCCTCTCCACACAAACCAGCCTTCAGAAATCATTGGGCTCTCCACTACAGACTGTTCCATTCATTCACTGCGATTCTGCAATTCATCTGACTCTCCGCTCCAGGCAGGTTTTCATTACAGCACTGGTGAATGACCAAGTAATCCAATGCTGGTTTTCAGCCGCCTTTTCACACTCGCAGTGTGCTGTTCAATTGTCTATCCACTCAAACCTGGTCAGCCTTTCATTTTCTTTTCCACAATATCAGACTTCAGAAATCATTGGAATCGCCAGTACAGAATGTTCCATTCATTCACTGCCAATCTGGAATTCATCTGAATCTGCACTCCAGGTAGGCTTTCATTACACCACTTATGAATGTCCAAGTAACACAATGCTGGTTTTCAGCGGTCTGTTCACACTCTAAGCCCTGCTTTTTACTGGGTATCCACACAACTGTGGTCAGCTCTTCATTTTCATGTCCAAACAATCCAGACTTGAGAAATCATTGCAATCTCCAGTACAGAATGTTCCATTCATTCACTGCGAATCAGGAATTCAACTGAATCTCCACTACCTGCAGATTTATCTTACACCACTTGTGAATGTCCAAGTAAAACAATGCTGGTTTTCAGAGGCCTGTTCATGTTCGCAGTCGTGCTGTTCAATTGGCTATCCACTCAACCTGTTTTGCTCCTCATTTTCCTGTGCACACAACCCAGCCTTCAGAAATCATTGTAATCTCCACTACAGGATGTTCCATTCATTCACTGGGAATCTGGAATTCATCTGAATCTGCACTCCACGCAGGCTTTCGTTACACCACTGCTGAAAGTCGAAGTAATGCAATACTGGTTTTCAGTGGTCTGTTCACATTCGAAGCCGAGGCTTTTTACAGGCTATCCACTCAACACTGGTCAGCTCTTCATTTTCGTGTCCCCACAATCCAGATTTCAGAAATCATTGCAATCTCCACTACAGAATGTTCCATTCATTCACTGCGAGTCTGGAGTTTATCTGATTCTCCACTCCCGCCTGGTTAACATTACACCACTTGTGAATGTCCAAGTAAGCCAATGCTGGTTTTCAGAGGCCTGTTCATACTCGCAGCCGTGCTGTTTAATTGACAATTCACTCCACCCTGTTCAGCTCTTCATTGTCCCACCACACTACCAGCCTTCAGAAATCTTTGTTATCTCCACTACAGAATGTTCCATTCATTCACTGCGAATCTGGAATTCATCTGACTCTCAACTCCACGCAGGTTTTCATTACACCACTGTTGAATGTCCAAGTAACCCAATGCTGGTTTTCAGCGGCCTGTTCATATTCGCAGCCCTGCTGTTTACTTGGCTATCGATTCAAGCCTGGTCAGCTCTTCATTTTCCTGTCCACACAACACAGGCTTCAGAAATCATTGGAATCTCCTCTACAGAATGTTCCATTCATTCACTGCGAATGTGGAATTCAACTGACTCTCCACTCCATGCAGGTTTTCCTTACACCACTGATGAATGTCCAAGTAACCCAATGCTGGTTTTCAGCTGCATGTTCACACTCGCAGCCATGCTATACAATTGGCTTTCCACTAAATCCTGATTAGTTCTTGATTTTCCTTCCACACGACCCAGCCTTCAGAAATCGTTGGAATCTCCACTAGAGAATGTTCCATTCATTCACTGCGAATCTGGAATTCCTCTGAACCTCCACTCCCGGCAGGTTTTCGTTACACCACTGTTGAATGTCCAAGTAACCCAATGTTTTAAGTGTTTTCTTCACAAGCGCAGTGGTGCTGTTCAATTGGCTATCCACTCAACCCTGGCCAGCTCTACATTTTCCTGTCCACACCACAGAGACTGGAGAAATCATTGTTATCTCCACTACAGAATGTTCCATTCATTCACAGCGAATCTGGAATTCATCTGACTCTCCACTCCCGGCAGGTTTTCGTGACACCACTGGTAAATTTCCAAGTAAGCCAATGCTGGTTTTAAGTGGCCTGCTCATACTCTCAGCCGTGCTGTTCAATTTGCTATCCACTCAACCCTCTTCAGCTCCATTTTCCTGTCCACATAACCCAAACTTCAGAAACAATTGGTATCTCCTCCACAGAATGTTCCATTCATTGACGGCAAATCTGAAATTCATCTAATTCTCAACTCCCGTCAGGTTTTCGTTACACCACTTGTGAATGTCCAATTAAGCCAAAGCTGGTTTTCAGTGGCCTGTTCTTACTACGAGACGTGCTGTTCATTTGGCTATCCATTCCACCCTGTTCAGCTCTACATTTTCGTGTCCACAAAACCCAGCCTTCAGAAATCATTGGAATCACCACTAGAGAATGTTCCATTCATTCACTGCGAATCTGGAATTCATCTGAATCTCCACTCCCGGCAGGTTTTCATTGCACCACTGCTGAATGTTCAAGTAACGCAATGATGGTTTTCAGCGGTCTATTCACACTCGAACCCGTGCTGTTCACGGTCTAGCGACTCAACACTGGTGAGTTCTTCTTTTTCCAGTTCAGACAATACAAACCTCAGAAACCATTGCAATCTACACTACAGAATGTTTCATTCATTCAGGCGAATCTTGAATTCATCTTGTTCTCCACTCCCAGCAGGTTTTCGTTTCACCACTGGTGAATGTCCAAGCAACCCAAGGCTGGTTTCAGCTGCGTGTTAACACTCGCAGCCGTGCTGTTCAATTGGCTATCCAGTGAACGCTGGTTAGCTCTTGATTTTCCTTCCACACACCGAGCCTTCAGAAATCATTCTTATCTCCACTTCAGAATGTTCCATTCGTTCCCTGCGAATCTGGAATTCCTCTGACTCTCCACACCAGGCAGATTTTCCTAACAACACTGGTGAATGACCAGGTAATCCAATGCTGGTTTTCAGCGGCTGTTCACACTCACAGCCTTGCTGTTCAATTGGCAATCCAGTCAAACCTAGTCAGCTCTTCATTTTCCTGTCCACACAACCCAGCGTTCAGAAATCATTGGAATCTCTACTACAGAAATTTCCATTCATTCACTGTGAATCTGGAAATACTCTGAATCTGCATTCCAGGAAGGCTTTCGTTACACCACTGATGAATGTCCAAGTAATGCAATGCTGCTTCTTAGTGGTCTGTTCACACTCGAAACCGTGCTGTTCATTGGCTATCCACTCAATATCGGTCAGCTCTTCAATATCCTGTCCAGACTATCCAGATTCCTAAATGTTGGCAATCACCACTACAGAATGTTCCATTCAATCACGCGAATCTGGAATTCATCAGAGTCTCCACTCCTGGAAGGTTTTCGTGACACCACTGGTAAATGTCCAAGGAAGACAATGCTGGTTTTAAGCCGCCTGCTAACACACTCAGCCGTGCTGTTCAATTTGCTATCCACCCAACCCTATTCAGCTCTACATTTTCCTGTCCTCATAACCCAACCTTCAGAAATAATTGGTATCTCCTCCACAGAATGTTCCGTTCATTCACTGCGAATCTTAAATTCATCTGACTCTCAACTCCCGGCGGGTTATCGTTACACCACTTGTGAATGTCCAAGTAAGCCAATGCTGGTTTTCAGTGGCCTGTTCATACTAAGAGACGTGCTGTTCATTTGGCTATCCACTCCACCCTGTTCAGCTCTACATTCTCGTGTCCACAAAACCCAGCCTTCAGAAATCATTGGAATCACCACTAGAGAATGTTCCATTCATTCACTGCGAATCTGGAATTCCTCTGAACCTCCACTCCTGGCAGGTTTTCGTTACGCCACTGGTGAATGTCCAAGTAACTCAATACTGGTTTTCAGAGGCATGTTCAACTCGCAGAAGTGCTGTTCAATGGGCTATCCACTCAATATTGGTCAGCTCTTCATTTTCCTCTCCACACAAACCAGCCTTCAGAAATCATTGGGCTCTCCACTACAGACTGTTCCATTCATTCACTGCGATTCTGCAATTCATCTGACTCTCCGCTCCAGGCAGGTTTTCATTACAGCACTGGTGAATGACCAAGTAATCCAATGCTGGTTTTCAGCCGCCTTTTCACACTCGCAGTGTGCTGTTCAATTGTCTATCCACTCAAACCTGGTCAGCCTTTCATTTTCTTTTCCACAATATCAGACTTCAGAAATCATTGGAATCGCCAGTACAGAATGTTCCATTCATTCACTGCCAATCTGGAATTCATCTGAATCTGCACTCCAGGTAGGCTTTCATTACACCACTTATGAATGTCCAAGTAACACAATGCTGGTTTTCAGCGGTCTGTTCACACTCTAAGCCCTGCTTTTTACTGGGTATCCACACAACTGTGGTCAGCTCTTCATTTTCATGTCCAAACAATCCAGACTTGAGAAATCATTGCAATCTCCAGTACAGAATGTTCCATTCATTCACTGCGAATCTGGAATTCAACTGAATCTCCACTACCTGCAGATTTATCTTACACCACTTGTGAATGTCCAAGTAAAACAATGCTGGTTTTCAGAGGCCTGTTCATGTTCGCAGTCGTGCTGTTCAATTGGCTATCCACTCAACCTGTTTTGCTCCTCATTTTCCTGTGCACACAACCCAGCCTTCAGAAATCATTGTAATCTCCACTACAGGATGTTCCATTCATTCACTGGGAATCTGGAATTCATCTGAATCTGCACTCCACGCAGGCTTTCGTTACACCACTGCTGAAAGTCGAAGTAATGCAATACTGGTTTTCAGTGGTCTGTTCACATTCGAAGCCGAGGCTTTTTACAGGCTATCCACTCAACACTGGTCAGCTCTTCATTTTCGTGTCCCCACAATCCAGATTTCAGAAATCATTGCAATCTCCACTACAGAATGTTCCATTCATTCACTGCGAGTCTGGAGTTTATCTGATTCTCCACTCCCGCCTGGTTAACATTACACCACTTGTGAATGTCCAAGTAAGCCAATGCTGGTTTTCAGAGGCCTGTTCATACTCGCAGCCGTGCTGTTTAATTGACAATTCACTCCACCCTGTTCAGCTCTTCATTGTCCCACCACACTACCAGCCTTCAGAAATCTTTGTTATCTCCACTACAGAATGTTCCATTCATTCACTGCGAATCTGGAATTCATCTGACTCTCAACTCCACGCAGGTTTTCATTACACCACTGTTGAATGTCCAAGTAACCCAATGCTGGTTTTCAGCGGCCTGTTCATATTCGCAGCCCTGCTGTTTACTTGGCTATCGATTCAAGCCTGGTCAGCTCTTCATTTTCCTGTCCACACAACACAGGCTTCAGAAATCATTGGAATCTCCTCTACAGAATGTTCCATTCATTCACTGCGAATGTGGAATTCAACTGACTCTCCACTCCATGCAGGTTTTCCTTACACCACTGATGAATGTCCAAGTAACCCAATGCTGGTTTTCAGCTGCATGTTCACACTCGCAGCCATGCTATACAATTGGCTTTCCACTAAATCCTGATTAGTTCTTGATTTTCCTTCCACACGACCCAGCCTTCAGAAATCGTTGGAATCTCCACTAGAGAATGTTCCATTCATTCACTGCGAATCTGGAATTCCTCTGAACCTCCACTCCCGGCAGGTTTTCGTTACACCACTGTTGAATGTCCAAGTAACCCAATGTTTTAAGTGTTTTCTTCACAAGCGCAGTGGTGCTGTTCAATTGGCTATCCACTCAACCCTGGCCAGCTCTACATTTTCCTGTCCACACCACAGAGACTGGAGAAATCATTGTTATCTCCACTACAGAATGTTCCATTCATTCACAGCGAATCTGGAATTCATCTGACTCTCCACTCCCGGCAGGTTTTCGTGACACCACTGGTAAATTTCCAAGTAAGCCAATGCTGGTTTTAAGTGGCCTGCTCATACTCTCAGCCGTGCTGTTCAATTTGCTATCCACTCAACCCTCTTCAGCTCCATTTTCCTGTCCACATAACCCAAACTTCAGAAACAATTGGTATCTCCTCCACAGAATGTTCCATTCATTGACGGCAAATCTGAAATTCATCTAATTCTCAACTCCCGTCAGGTTTTCGTTACACCACTTGTGAATGTCCAATTAAGCCAAAGCTGGTTTTCAGTGGCCTGTTCTTACTACGAGACGTGCTGTTCATTTGGCTATCCATTCCACCCTGTTCAGCTCTACATTTTCGTGTCCACAAAACCCAGCCTTCAGAAATCATTGGAATCACCACTAGAGAATGTTCCATTCATTCACTGCGAATCTGGAATTCATCTGAATCTCCACTCCCGGCAGGTTTTCATTGCACCACTGCTGAATGTTCAAGTAACGCAATGATGGTTTTCAGCGGTCTATTCACACTCGAACCCGTGCTGTTCACGGTCTAGCGACTCAACACTGGTGAGTTCTTCTTTTTCCAGTTCAGACAATACAAACCTCAGAAACCATTGCAATCTACACTACAGAATGTTTCATTCATTCAGGCGAATCTTGAATTCATCTTGTTCTCCACTCCCAGCAGGTTTTCGTTTCACCACTGGTGAATGTCCAAGCAACCCAAGGCTGGTTTCAGCTGCGTGTTAACACTCGCAGCCGTGCTGTTCAATTGGCTATCCAGTGAACGCTGGTTAGCTCTTGATTTTCCTTCCACACACCGAGCCTTCAGAAATCATTCTTATCTCCACTTCAGAATGTTCCATTCGTTCCCTGCGAATCTGGAATTCCTCTGACTCCCCACACCAGGCAGATTTTCCTAACAACACTGGTGAATGACCAGGTAATCCAATGCTGGTTTTCAGCGGCTGTTCACACTCACAGCCTTGCTGTTCAATTGGCAATCCAGTCAAACCTAGTCAGCTCTTCATTTTCCTGTCCACACAACCCAGCGTTCAGAAATCATTGGAATCTCTACTACAGAAATTTCCATTCATTCACTGTGAATCTGGAAATACTCTGAATCTGCATTCCAGGAAGGCTTTCGTTACACCACTGATGAATGTCCAAGTAATGCAATGCTGCTTCTTAGTGGTCTGTTCACACTCGAAACCGTGCTGTTCATTGGCTATCCACTCAATATCGGTCAGCTCTTCAATATCCTGTCCAGACTATCCAGATTCCTAAATGTTGGCAATCACCACTACAGAATGTTCCATTCAATCACGCGAATCTGGAATTCATCAGAGTCTCCACTCCTGGAAGGTTTTCGTGACACCACTGGTAAATGTCCAAGGAAGACAATGCTGGTTTTAAGCCGCCTGCTAACACACTCAGCCGTGCTGTTCAATTTGCTATCCACCCAACCCTATTCAGCTCTACATTTTCCTGTCCTCATAACCCAACCTTCAGAAATAATTGGTATCTCCTCCACAGAATGTTCCGTTCATTCACTGCGAATCTTAAATTCATCTGACTCTCAACTCCCGGCGGGTTATCGTTACACCACTTGTGAATGTCCAAGTAAGCCAATGCTGGTTTTCAGTGGCCTGTTCATACTAAGAGACGTGCTGTTCATTTGGCTATCCACTCCACCCTGTTCAGCTCTACATTCTCGTGTCCACAAAACCCAGCCTTCAGAAATCATTGGAATCACCACTAGAGAATGTTCCATTCATTCACTGCGAATCTGGAATTCCTCTGAACCTCCACTCCTGGCAGGTTTTCGTTACGCCACTGGTGAATGTCCAAGTAACTCAATACTGGTTTTCAGAGGCATGTTCAACTCGCAGAAGTGCTGTTCAATGGGCTATCCACTCAATATTGGTCAGCTCTTCATTTTCCTCTCCACACAAACCAGCCTTCAGAAATCATTGGGCTCTCCACTACAGACTGTTCCATTCATTCACTGCGATTCTGCAATTCATCTGACTCTCCGCTCCAGGCAGGTTTTCATTACAGCACTGGTGAATGACCAAGTAATCCAATGCTGGTTTTCAGCCGCCTTTTCACACTCGCAGTGTGCTGTTCAATTGTCTATCCACTCAAACCTGGTCAGCCTTTCATTTTCTTTTCCACAATATCAGACTTCAGAAATCATTGGAATCGCCAGTACAGAATGTTCCATTCATTCACTGCCAATCTGGAATTCATCTGAATCTGCACTCCAGGTAGGCTTTCATTACACCACTTATGAATGTCCAAGTAACACAATGCTGGTTTTCAGCGGTCTGTTCACACTCTAAGCCCTGCTTTTTACTGGGTATCCACACAACTGTGGTCAGCTCTTCATTTTCATGTCCAAACAATCCAGACTTGAGAAATCATTGCAATCTCCAGTACAGAATGTTCCATTCATTCACTGCGAATCTGGAATTCAACTGAATCTCCACTACCTGCAGATTTATCTTACACCACTTGTGAATGTCCAAGTAAAACAATGCTGGTTTTCAGAGGCCTGTTCATGTTCGCAGTCGTGCTGTTCAATTGGCTATCCACTCAACCTGTTTTGCTCCTCATTTTCCTGTGCACACAACCCAGCCTTCAGAAATCATTGTAATCTCCACTACAGGATGTTCCATTCATTCACTGGGAATCTGGAATTCATCTGAATCTGCACTCCACGCAGGCTTTCGTTACACCACTGCTGAAAGTCGAAGTAATGCAATACTGGTTTTCAGTGGTCTGTTCACATTCGAAGCCGAGGCTTTTTACAGGCTATCCACTCAACACTGGTCAGCTCTTCATTTTCGTGTCCCCACAATCCAGATTTCAGAAATCATTGCAATCTCCACTACAGAATGTTCCATTCATTCACTGCGAGTCTGGAGTTTATCTGATTCTCCACTCCCGCCTGGTTAACATTACACCACTTGTGAATGTCCAAGTAAGCCAATGCTGGTTTTCAGAGGCCTGTTCATACTCGCAGCCGTGCTGTTTAATTGACAATTCACTCCACCCTGTTCAGCTCTTCATTGTCCCACCACACTACCAGCCTTCAGAAATCTTTGTTATCTCCACTACAGAATGTTCCATTCATTCACTGCGAATCTGGAATTCATCTGACTCTCAACTCCACGCAGGTTTTCATTACACCACTGTTGAATGTCCAAGTAACCCAATGCTGGTTTTCAGCGGCCTGTTCATATTCGCAGCCCTGCTGTTTACTTGGCTATCGATTCAAGCCTGGTCAGCTCTTCATTTTCCTGTCCACACAACACAGGCTTCAGAAATCATTGGAATCTCCTCTACAGAATGTTCCATTCATTCACTGCGAATGTGGAATTCAACTGACTCTCCACTCCATGCAGGTTTTCCTTACACCACTGATGAATGTCCAAGTAACCCAATGCTGGTTTTCAGCTGCATGTTCACACTCGCAGCCATGCTATACAATTGGCTTTCCACTAAATCCTGATTAGTTCTTGATTTTCCTTCCACACGACCCAGCCTTCAGAAATCGTTGGAATCTCCACTAGAGAATGTTCCATTCATTCACTGCGAATCTGGAATTCCTCTGAACCTCCACTCCCGGCAGGTTTTCGTTACACCACTGTTGAATGTCCAAGTAACCCAATGTTTTAAGTGTTTTCTTCACAAGCGCAGTGGTGCTGTTCAATTGGCTATCCACTCAACCCTGGCCAGCTCTACATTTTCCTGTCCACACCACAGAGACTGGAGAAATCATTGTTATCTCCACTACAGAATGTTCCATTCATTCACAGCGAATCTGGAATTCATCTGAATCTCCACTCCCGGCAGGTTTTCGTGACACCACTGGTAAATTTCCAAGTAAGCCAATGCTGGTTTTAAGTGGCCTGCTCATACTCTCAGCCGTGCTGTTCAATTTGCTATCCACTCAACCCTCTTCAGCTCCATTTTCCTGTCCACATAACCCAAACTTCAGAAACAATTGGTATCTCCTCCACAGAATGTTCCATTCATTGACGGCAAATCTGAAATTCATCTAATTCTCAACTCCCGTCAGGTTTTCGTTACACCACTTGTGAATGTCCAATTAAGCCAAAGCTGGTTTTCAGTGGCCTGTTCTTACTACGAGACGTGCTGTTCATTTGGCTATCCATTCCACCCTGTTCAGCTCTACATTTTCGTGTCCACAAAACCCAGCCTTCAGAAATCATTGGAATCACCACTAGAGAATGTTCCATTCATTCACTGCGAATCTGGAATTCATCTGAATCTCCACTCCCGGCAGGTTTTCATTGCACCACTGCTGAATGTTCAAGTAACGCAATGATGGTTTTCAGCGGTCTATTCACACTCGAACCCGTGCTGTTCACGGTCTAGCGACTCAACACTGGTGAGTTCTTCTTTTTCCAGTTCAGACAATACAAACCTCAGAAACCATTGCAATCTACACTACAGAATGTTTCATTCATTCAGGCGAATCTTGAATTCATCTTGTTCTCCACTCCCAGCAGGTTTTCGTTTCACCACTGGTGAATGTCCAAGCAACCCAAGGCTGGTTTCAGCTGCGTGTTAACACTCGCAGCCGTGCTGTTCAATTGGCTATCCAGTGAACGCTGGTTAGCTCTTGATTTTCCTTCCACACACCGAGCCTTCAGAAATCATTCTTATCTCCACTTCAGAATGTTCCATTCGTTCCCTGCGAATCTGGAATTCCTCTGACTCTCCACACCAGGCAGATTTTCCTAACAACACTGGTGAATGACCAGGTAATCCAATGCTGGTTTTCAGCGGCTGTTCACACTCACAGCCTTGCTGTTCAATTGGCAATCCAGTCAAACCTAGTCAGCTCTTCATTTTCCTGTCCACACAACCCAGCGTTCAGAAATCATTGGAATCTCTACTACAGAAATTTCCATTCATTCACTGTGAATCTGGAAATACTCTGAATCTGCATTCCAGGAAGGCTTTCGTTACACCACTGATGAATGTCCAAGTAATGCAATGCTGCTTCTTAGTGGTCTGTTCACACTCGAAACCGTGCTGTTCATTGGCTATCCACTCAATATCGGTCAGCTCTTCAATATCCTGTCCAGACTATCCAGATTCCTAAATGTTGGCAATCACCACTACAGAATGTTCCATTCAATCACGCGAATCTGGAATTCATCAGAGTCTCCACTCCTGGAAGGTTTTCGTGACACCACTGGTAAATGTCCAAGGAAGACAATGCTGGTTTTAAGCCGCCTGCTAACACACTCAGCCGTGCTGTTCAATTTGCTATCCACCCAACCCTATTCAGCTCTACATTTTCCTGTCCTCATAACCCAACCTTCAGAAATAATTGGTATCTCCTCCACAGAATGTTCCGTTCATTCACTGCGAATCTTAAATTCATCTGACTCTCAACTCCCGGCGGGTTATCGTTACACCACTTGTGAATGTCCAAGTAAGCCAATGCTGGTTTTCAGTGGCCTGTTCATACTAAGAGACGTGCTGTTCATTTGGCTATCCACTCCACCCTGTTCAGCTCTACATTCTCGTGTCCACAAAACCCAGCCTTCAGAAATCATTGGAATCACCACTAGAGAATGTTCCATTCATTCACTGCGAATCTGGAATTCCTCTGAACCTCCACTCCTGGCAGGTTTTCGTTACGCCACTGGTGAATGTCCAAGTAACTCAATACTGGTTTTCAGAGGCATGTTCAACTCGCAGAAGTGCTGTTCAATGGGCTATCCACTCAATATTGGTCAGCTCTTCATTTTCCTCTCCACACAAACCAGCCTTCAGAAATCATTGGGCTCTCCACTACAGACTGTTCCATTCATTCACTGCGATTCTGCAATTCATCTGACTCTCCGCTCCAGGCAGGTTTTCATTACAGCACTGGTGAATGACCAAGTAATCCAATGCTGGTTTTCAGCCGCCTTTTCACACTCGCAGTGTGCTGTTCAATTGTCTATCCACTCAAACCTGGTCAGCCTTTCATTTTCTTTTCCACAATATCAGACTTCAGAAATCATTGGAATCGCCAGTACAGAATGTTCCATTCATTCACTGCCAATCTGGAATTCATCTGAATCTGCACTCCAGGTAGGCTTTCATTACACCACTTATGAATGTCCAAGTAACACAATGCTGGTTTTCAGCGGTCTGTTCACACTCTAAGCCCTGCTTTTTACTGGGTATCCACACAACTGTGGTCAGCTCTTCATTTTCATGTCCAAACAATCCAGACTTGAGAAATCATTGCAATCTCCAGTACAGAATGTTCCATTCATTCACTGCGAATCTGGAATTCAACTGAATCTCCACTACCTGCAGATTTATCTTACACCACTTGTGAATGTCCAAGTAAAACAATGCTGGTTTTCAGAGGCCTGTTCATGTTCGCAGCCGTGCTGTTCAATTGGCTATCCACTCAACCTGTTTTGCTCCTCATTTTCCTGTGCACACAACCCAGCCTTCAGAAATCATTGTAATCTCCACTACAGGATGTTCCATTCATTCACTGGGAATCTGGAATTCATCTGAATCTGCACTCCACGCAGGCTTTCGTTACACCACTGCTGAAAGTCGAAGTAATGCAATACTGGTTTTCAGTGGTCTGTTCACATTCGAAGCCGAGGCTTTTTACAGGCTATCCACTCAACACTGGTCAGCTCTTCATTTTCGTGTCCCCACAATCCAGATTTCAGAAATCATTGCAATCTCCACTACAGAATGTTCCATTCATTCACTGCGAGTCTGGAGTTTATCTGATTCTCCACTCCCGCCTGGTTAACATTACACCACTTGTGAATGTCCAAGTAAGCCAATGCTGGTTTTCAGAGGCCTGTTCATACTCGCAGCCGTGCTGTTTAATTGACAATTCACTCCACCCTGTTCAGCTCTTCATTGTCCCACCACACTACCAGCCTTCAGAAATCTTTGTTATCTCCACTACAGAATGTTCCATTCATTCACTGCGAATCTGGAATTCATCTGACTCTCAACTCCACGCCTCCACGCAGGTTTTCATTACACCACTGTTGAATGTCCAAGTAACCCAATGCTGGTTTTCAGCGGCCTGTTCATATTCGCAGCCCTGCTGTTTACTTGGCTATCGATTCAAGCCTGGTCAGCTCTTCATTTTCCTGTCCACACAACACAGGCTTCAGAAATCATTGGAATCTCCTCTACAGAATGTTCCATTCATTCACTGCGAATGTGGAATTCAACTGACTCTCCACTCCATGCAGGTTTTCCTTACACCACTGATGAATGTCCAAGTAACCCAATGCTGGTTTTCAGCTGCATGTTCACACTCGCAGCCATGCTATACAATTGGCTTTCCACTAAATCCTGATTAGTTCTTGATTTTCCTTCCACACGACCCAGCCTTCAGAAATCGTTGAAATCTCCACTAGAGAATGTTCCATTCATTCACTGCGAATCTGGAATTCCTCTGAACCTCCACTCCCGGCAGGTTTTCGTTACACCACTGTTGAATGTCCAAGTAACCCAATGTTTTAAGTGTTTTCTTCACAAGCGCAGTGGTGCTGTTCAATTGGCTATCCACTCAACCCTGGCCAGCTCTACATTTTCCTGTCCACACCACAGAGACTGGAGAAATCATTGTTATCTCCACTACAGAATGTTCCATTCATTCACAGCGAATCTGGAATTCATCTGAATCTCCACTCCCGGCAGGTTTTCGTGACACCACTGGTAAATATCCAAGTAAGCCAATGCTGGTTTTAAGTGGCCTGCTCATACTCTCAGCCGTGCTGTTCAATTTGCTATCCACTCAACCCTCTTCAGCTCCATTTTCCTGTCCACATAACCCAAACTTCAGAAACAATTGGTATCTCCTCCACAGAATGTTCCATTCATTGACGGCAAATCTGAAATTCATCTAATTCTCAACTCCCGTCAGGTTTTCGTTACACCACTTGTGAATGTCCAATTAAGCCAAAGCTGGTTTTCAGTGGCCTGTTCTTACTACGAGACGTGCTGTTCATTTGGCTATCCATTCCACCCTGTTCAGCTCTACATTTTCGTGTCCACAAAACCCAGCCTTCAGAAATCATTGGAATCACCACTAGAGAATGTTCCATTCATTCACTGCGAATCTGGAATTCATCTGAATCTCCACTCCCGGCAGGTTTTCATTGCACCACTGCTGAATGTTCAAGTAACGCAATGATGGTTTTCAGCGGTCTATTCACACTCGAACCCGTGCTGTTCACGGTCTAGCGACTCAACACTGGTGAGTTCTTCTTTTTCCAGTTCAGACAATACAAACCTCAGAAACCATTGCAATCTACACTACAGAATGTTTCATTCATTCAGGCGAATCTTGAATTCATCTTGTTCTCCACTCCCAGCAGGTTTTCGTTTCACCACTGCTGAATGTCCAAGCAACCCAAGGCTGGTTTCAGCTGCGTGTTAACACTCGCAGCCGTGCTGTTCAATTGGCTATCCAGTGAACGCTGGTTAGCTCTTGATTTTCCTTCCACACACCGAGCCTTCAGAAATCATTCTTATCTCCACTTCAGAATGTTCCATTCGTTCCCTGCGAATCTGGAATTCCTCTGACTCTCCACACCAGGCAGATTTTCCTAACAACACTGGTGAATGACCAGGTAATCCAATGCTGGTTTTCAGCGGCTGTTCACACTCACAGCCTTGCTGTTCAATTGGCAATCCAGTCAAACCTAGTCAGCTCTTCATTTTCCTGTCCACACAACCCAGCGTTCAGAAATCATTGGAATCTCTACTACAGAAATTTCCATTCATTCACTGTGAATCTGGAAATACTCTGAATCTGCATTCCAGGAAGGCTTTCGTTACACCACTGATGAATGTCCAAGTATTGCAATGCTGCTTCTTAGTGGTCTGTTCACACTCGAAACCGTGCTGTTCATTGGCTATCCACTCAATATCGGTCAGCTCTTCAATATCCTGTCCAGACTATCCAGATTCCTAAATGTTGGCAATCACCACTACAGAATGTTCCATTCAATCACGCGAATCTGGAATTCATCAGAGTCTCCACTCCTGGAAGGTTTTCGTGACACCACTGGTAAATGTCCAAGGAAGACAATGCTGGTTTTAAGCCGCCTGCTAACACACTCAGCCGTGCTGTTCAATTTGCTATCCACCCAACCCTATTCAGCTCTACATTTTCCTGTCCTCATAACCCAACCTTCAGAAATAATTGGTATCTCCTCCACAGAATGTTCCGTTCATTCACTGCGAATCTTAAATTCATCTGACTCTCAACTCCCGGCGGGTTATCGTTACACCACTTGTGAATGTCCAAGTAAGCCAATGCTGGTTTTCAGTGGCCTGTTCATACTAAGAGACGTGCTGTTCATTTGGCTATCCACTCCACCCTGTTCAGCTCTACATTCTCGTGTCCACAAAACCCAGCCTTCAGAAATCATTGGAATCACCACTAGAGAATGTTCCATTCATTCACTGCGAATCTGGAATTCCTCTGAACCTCCACTCCTGGCAGGTTTTCGTTACGCCACTGGTGAATGTCCAAGTAACTCAATACTGGTTTTCAGAGGCATGTTCAACTCGCAGAAGTGCTGTTCAATGGGCTATCCACTCAATATTGGTCAGCTCTTCATTTTCCTCTCCACACAAACCAGCCTTCAGAAATCATTGGGCTCTCCACTACAGACTGTTCCATTCATTCACTGCGATTCTGCAATTCATCTGACTCTCCGCTCCAGGCAGGTTTTCATTACAGCACTGGTGAATGACCAAGTAATCCAATGCTGGTTTTCAGCCGCCTTTTCACACTCGCAGTGTGCTGTTCAATTGTCTATCCACTCAAACCTGGTCAGCCTTTCATTTTCTTTTCCACAATATCAGACTTCAGAAATCATTGGAATCGCCAGTACAGAATGTTCCATTCATTCACTGCCAATCTGGAATTCATCTGAATCTGCACTCCAGGTAGGCTTTCATTACACCACTTATGAATGTCCAAGTAACACAATGCTGGTTTTCAGCGGTCTGTTCACACTCTAAGCCCTGCTTTTTACTGGGTATCCACACAACTGTGGTCAGCTCTTCATTTTCATGTCCAAACAATCCAGACTTGAGAAATCATTGCAATCTCCAGTACAGAATGTTCCATTCATTCACTGCGAATCTGGAATTCAACTGAATCTCCACTACCTGCAGATTTATCTTACACCACTTGTGAATGTCCAAGTAAAACAATGCTGGTTTTCAGAGGCCTGTTCATGTTCGCAGTCGTGCTGTTCAATTGGCTATCCACTCAACCTGTTTTGCTCCTCATTTTCCTGTGCACACAACCCAGCCTTCAGAAATCATTGTAATCTCCACTACAGGATGTTCCATTCATTCACTGGGAATCTGGAATTCATCTGAATCTGCACTCCACGCAGGCTTTCGTTACACCACTGCTGAAAGTCGAAGTAATGCAATACTGGTTTTCAGTGGTCTGTTCACATTCGAAGCCGAGGCTTTTTACAGGCTATCCACTCAACACTGGTCAGCTCTTCATTTTCGTGTCCCCACAATCCAGATTTCAGAAATCATTGCAATCTCCACTACAGAATGTTCCATTCATTCACTGCGAGTCTGGAGTTTATCTGATTCTCCACTCCCGCCTGGTTAACATTACACCACTTGTGAATGTCCAAGTAAGCCAATGCTGGTTTTCAGAGGCCTGTTCATACTCGCAGCCGTGCTGTTTAATTGACAATTCACTCCACCCTGTTCAGCTCTTCATTGTCCCACCACACTACCAGCCTTCAGAAATCTTTGTTATCTCCACTACAGAATGTTCCATTCATTCACTGCGAATCTGGAATTCATCTGACTCTCAACTCCACGCAGGTTTTCATTACACCACTGTTGAATGTCCAAGTAACCCAATGCTGGTTTTCAGCGGCCTGTTCATATTCGCAGCCCTGCTGTTTACTTGGCTATCGATTCAAGCCTGGTCAGCTCTTCATTTTCCTGTCCACACAACACAGGCTTCAGAAATCATTGGAATCTCCTCTACAGAATGTTCCATTCATTCACTGCGAATGTGGAATTCAACTGACTCTCCACTCCATGCAGGTTTTCCTTACACCACTGATGAATGTCCAAGTAACCCAATGCTGGTTTTCAGCTGCATGTTCACACTCGCAGCCATGCTATACAATTGGCTTTCCACTAAATCCTGATTAGTTCTTGATTTTCCTTCCACACGACCCAGCCTTCAGAAATCGTTGGAATCTCCACTAGAGAATGTTCCATTCATTCACTGCGAATCTGGAATTCCTCTGAACCTCCACTCCCGGCAGGTTTTCGTTACACCACTGTTGAATGTCCAAGTAACCCAATGTTTTAAGTGTTTTCTTCACAAGCGCAGTGGTGCTGTTCAATTGGCTATCCACTCAACCCTGGCCAGCTCTACATTTTCCTGTCCACACCACAGAGACTGGAGAAATCATTGTTATCTCCACTACAGAATGTTCCATTCATTCACAGCGAATCTGGAATTCATCTGAATCTCCACTCCCGGCAGGTTTTCGTGACACCACTGGTAAATTTCCAAGTAAGCCAATGCTGGTTTTAAGTGGCCTGCTCATACTCTCAGCCGTGCTGTTCAATTTGCTATCCACTCAACCCTCTTCAGCTCCATTTTCCTGTCCACATAACCCAAACTTCAGAAACAATTGGTATCTCCTCCACAGAATGTTCCATTCATTGACGGCAAATCTGAAATTCATCTAATTCTCAACTCCCGTCAGGTTTTCGTTACACCACTTGTGAATGTCCAATTAAGCCAAAGCTGGTTTTCAGTGGCCTGTTCTTACTACGAGACGTGCTGTTCATTTGGCTATCCATTCCACCCTGTTCAGCTCTACATTTTCGTGTCCACAAAACCCAGCCTTCAGAAATCATTGGAATCACCACTAGAGAATGTTCCATTCATTCACTGCGAATCTGGAATTCATCTGAATCTCCACTCCCGGCAGGTTTTCATTGCACCACTGCTGAATGTTCAAGTAACGCAATGATGGTTTTCAGCGGTCTATTCACACTCGAACCCGTGCTGTTCACGGTCTAGCGACTCAACACTGGTGAGTTCTTCTTTTTCCAGTTCAGACAATACAAACCTCAGAAACCATTGCAATCTACACTACAGAATGTTTCATTCATTCAGGCGAATCTTGAATTCATCTTGTTCTCCACTCCCAGCAGGTTTTCGTTTCACCACTGCTGAATGTCCAAGCAACCCAAGGCTGGTTTCAGCTGCGTGTTAACACTCGCAGCCGTGCTGTTCAATTGGCTATCCAGTGAACGCTGGTTAGCTCTTGATTTTCCTTCCACACACCGAGCCTTCAGAAATCATTCTTATCTCCACTTCAGAATGTTCCATTCGTTCCCTGCGAATCTGGAATTCCTCTGACTCTCCACACCAGGCAGTTTTTCCTAACAACACTGGTGAATGACCAGGTAATCCAATGCTGGTTTTCAGCGGCTGTTCACACTCACAGCCTTGCTGTTCAATTGGCAATCCAGTCAAACCTAGTCAGCTCTTCATTTTCCTGTCCACACAACCCAGCGTTCAGAAATCATTGGAATCTCTACTACAGAAATTTCCATTCATTCACTGTGAATCTGGAAATAATCTGAATCTGCATTCCAGGAAGGCTTTCGTTACACCACTGATGAATGTCCAAGTAATGCAATGCTGCTTCTTAGTGGTCTGTTCACACTCGAAACCGTGCTGTTCATTGGCTATCCACTCAATATCGGTCAGCTCTTCAATATCCTGTCCAGACTATCCAGATTCCTAAATGTTGGCAATCACCACTACAGAATGTTCCATTCAATCACGCGAATCTGGAATTCATCAGAGTCTCCACTCCTGGAAGGTTTTCGTGACACCACTGGTAAATGTCCAAGGAAGACAATGCTGGTTTTAAGCCGCCTGCTAACACACTCAGCCGTGCTGTTCAATTTGCTATCCACCCAACCCTATTCAGCTCTACATTTTCCTGTCCTCATAACCCAACCTTCAGAAATAATTGGTATCTCCTCCACAGAATGTTCCGTTCATTCACTGCGAATCTTAAATTCATCTGACTCTCAACTCCCGGCGGGTTATCGTTACACCACTTGTGAATGTCCAAGTAAGCCAATGCTGGTTTTCAGTGGCCTGTTCATACTAAGAGACGTGCTGTTCATTTGGCTATCCACTCCACCCTGTTCAGCTCTACATTCTCGTGTCCACAAAACCCAGCCTTCAGAAATCATTGGAATCACCACTAGAGAATGTTCCATTCATTCACTGCGAATCTGGAATTCCTCTGAACCTCCACTCCTGGCAGGTTTTCGTTACGCCACTGGTGAATGTCCAAGTAACTCAATACTGGTTTTCAGAGGCATGTTCAACTCGCAGAAGTGCTGTTCAATGGGCTATCCACTCAATATTGGTCAGCTCTTCATTTTCCTCTCCACACAAACCAGCCTTCAGAAATCATTGGGCTCTCCACTACAGACTGTTCCATTCATTCACTGCGATTCTGCAATTCATCTGACTCTCCGCTCCAGGCAGGTTTTCATTACAGCACTGGTGAATGACCAAGTAATCCAATGCTGGTTTTCAGCCGCCTTTTCACACTCGCAGTGTGCTGTTCAATTGTCTATCCACTCAAACCTGGTCAGCCTTTCATTTTCTTTTCCACAATATCAGACTTCAGAAATCATTGGAATCGCCAGTACAGAATGTTCCATTCATTCACTGCCAATCTGGAATTCATCTGAATCTGCACTCCAGGTAGGCTTTCATTACACCACTTATGAATGTCCAAGTAACACAATGCTGGTTTTCAGCGGTCTGTTCACACTCTAAGCCCTGCTTTTTACTGGGTATCCACACAACTGTGGTCAGCTCTTCATTTTCATGTCCAAACAATCCAGACTTGAGAAATCATTGCAATCTCCAGTACAGAATGTTCCATTCATTCACTGCGAATCTGGAATTCAACTGAATCTCCACTACCTGCAGATTTATCTTACACCACTTGTGAATGTCCAAGTAAAACAATGCTGGTTTTCAGAGGCCTGTTCATGTTCGCAGTCGTGCTGTTCAATTGGCTATCCACTCAACCTGTTTTGCTCCTCATTTTCCTGTGCACACAACCCAGCCTTCAGAAATCATTGTAATCTCCACTACAGGATGTTCCATTCATTCACTGGGAATCTGGAATTCATCTGAATCTGCACTCCACGCAGGCTTTCGTTACACCACTGCTGAAAGTCGAAGTAATGCAATACTGGTTTTCAGTGGTCTGTTCACATTCGAAGCCGAGGCTTTTTACAGGCTATCCACTCAACACTGGTCAGCTCTTCATTTTCGTGTCCCCACAATCCAGATTTCAGAAATCATTGCAATCTCCACTACAGAATGTTCCATTCATTCACTGCGAGTCTGGAGTTTATCTGATTCTCCACTCCCGCCTGGTTAACATTACACCACTTGTGAATGTCCAAGTAAGCCAATGCTGGTTTTCAGAGGCCTGTTCATACTCGCAGCCGTGCTGTTTAATTGACAATTCACTCCACCCTGTTCAGCTCTTCATTGTCCCACCACACTACCAGCCTTCAGAAATCTTTGTTATCTCCACTACAGAATGTTCCATTCATTCACTGCGAATCTGGAATTCATCTGACTCTCAACTCCACGCAGGTTTTCATTACACCACTGTTGAATGTCCAAGTAACCCAATGCTGGTTTTCAGCGGCCTGTTCATATTCGCAGCCCTGCTGTTTACTTGGCTATCGATTCAAGCCTGGTCAGCTCTTCATTTTCCTGTCCACACAACACAGGCTTCAGAAATCATTGGAATCTCCTCTACAGAATGTTCCATTCATTCACTGCGAATGTGGAATTCAACTGACTCTCCACTCCATGCAGGTTTTCCTTACACCACTGATGAATGTCCAAGTAACCCAATGCTGGTTTTCAGCTGCATGTTCACACTCGCAGCCATGCTATACAATTGGCTTTCCACTAAATCCTGATTAGTTCTTGATTTTCCTTCCACACGACCCAGCCTTCAGAAATCGTTGGAATCTCCACTAGAGAATGTTCCATTCATTCACTGCGAATCTGGAATTCCTCTGAACCTCCACTCCCGGCAGGTTTTCGTTACACCACTGTTGAATGTCCAAGTAACCCAATGTTTTAAGTGTTTTCTTCACAAGCGCAGTGGTGCTGTTCAATTGGCTATCCACTCAACCCTGGCCAGCTCTACATTTTCCTGTCCACACCACAGAGACTGGAGAAATCATTGTTATCTCCACTACAGAATGTTCCATTCATTCACAGCGAATCTGGAATTCATCTGACTCTCCACTCCCGGCAGGTTTTCGTGACACCACTGGTAAATTTCCAAGTAAGCCAATGCTGGTTTTAAGTGGCCTGCTCATACTCTCAGCCGTGCTGTTCAATTTGCTATCCACTCAACCCTCTTCAGCTCCATTTTCCTGTCCACATAACCCAAACTTCAGAAACAATTGGTATCTCCTCCACAGAATGTTCCATTCATTGACGGCAAATCTGAAATTCATCTAATTCTCAACTCCCGTCAGGTTTTCGTTACACCACTTGTGAATGTCCAATTAAGCCAAAGCTGGTTTTCAGTGGCCTGTTCTTACTACGAGACGTGCTGTTCATTTGGCTATCCATTCCACCCTGTTCAGCTCTACATTTTCGTGTCCACAAAACCCAGCCTTCAGAAATCATTGGAATCACCACTAGAGAATGTTCCATTCATTCACTGCGAATCTGGAATTCATCTGAATCTCCACTCCCGGCAGGTTTTCATTGCACCACTGCTGAATGTTCAAGTAACGCAATGATGGTTTTCAGCGGTCTATTCACACTCGAACCCGTGCTGTTCACGGTCTAGCGACTCAACACTGGTGAGTTCTTCTTTTTCCAGTTCAGACAATACAAACCTCAGAAACCATTGCAATCTACACTACAGAATGTTTCATTCATTCAGGCGAATCTTGAATTCATCTTGTTCTCCACTCCCAGCAGGTTTTCGTTTCACCACTGCTGAATGTCCAAGCAACCCAAGGCTGGTTTCAGCTGCGTGTTAACACTCGCAGCCGTGCTGTTCAATTGGCTATCCAGTGAACGCTGGTTAGCTCTTGATTTTCCTTCCACACACCGAGCCTTCAGAAATCATTCTTATCTCCACTTCAGAATGTTCCATTCGTTCCCTGCGAATCTGGAATTCCTCTGACTCTCCACACCAGGCAGATTTTCCTAACAACACTGGTGAATGACCAGGTAATCCAATGCTGGTTTTCAGCGGCTGTTCACACTCACAGCCTTGCTGTTCAATTGGCAATCCAGTCAAACCTAGTCAGCTCTTCATTTTCCTGTCCACACAACCCAGCGTTCAGAAATCATTGGAATCTCTACTACAGAAATTTCCATTCATTCACTGTGAATCTGGAAATAATCTGAATCTGCATTCCAGGAAGGCTTTCGTTACACCACTGATGAATGTCCAAGTAATGCAATGCTGCTTCTTAGTGGTCTGTTCACACTCGAAACCGTGCTCTTCATTGGCTATCCACTCAATATCGGTCAGCTCTTCAATATCCTGTCCAGACTATCCAGATTCCTAAATGTTGGCAATCACCACTAGAGAATGTACCATTCAATCACGCGAATCTGGAATTCATCAGAGTCTCCACTCCTGGAAGGTTTTCGTGACACCACTGGTAAATGTCCAAGGAAGACAATGCTGGTTTTAAGCCGCCTGCTAACACACTCAGCCGTGCTGTTCAATTTGCTATCCACCCAACCCTATTCAGCTCTACATTTTCCTGTCCTCATAACCCAACCTTCAGAAATAATTGGTATCTCCTCCACAGAATGTTCCGTTCATTCACTGCGAATCTTAAATTCATCTGACTCTCAACTCCCGGCGGGTTATCGTTACACCACTTGTGAATGTCCAAGTAAGCCAATGCTGGTTTTCAGTGGCCTGTTCATACTAAGAGACGTGCTGTTCATTTGGCTATCCACTCCACCCTGTTCAGCTCTACATTTTCGTGTCCACAAAACCCAGCCTTCAGAAATCATTGGAATCACCACTAGAGAATGTTCCATTCATTCACTGCGAATCTGGAATTCATCTGAACCTCCACTCCTGGCAGGTTTTCGTTACGCCACTGGTGAATGTCCAAGTAACTCAATCCTGGTTTTCAGAGGCATGTTCAACTCGCAGAAGTGCTGTTCAATGGGCTATCCACTCAATATTGGTCAGCTCTTCATTTTCCTCTCCACACAAACCAGCCTTCAGAAATCATTGGGCTCTCCACTACAGACTGTTCCATTCATTCACTGCGATTCTGCAATTCATCTGACTCTCCGCTCCAGGCAGGTTTTCATTACAGCACTGGTGAATGACCAAGTAATCCAATGCTGGTTTTCAGCCGCCTTTTCACACTCGCAGTGTGCTGTTCAATTGTCTATCCACTCAAACCTGGTCAGCCTTTCATTTTCTTTTCCACAATATCAGACTTCAGAAATCATTGGAATCGCCAGTACAGAATGTTCCATTCATTCACTGCCAATCTGGAATTCATCTGAATCTGCACTCCAGGTAGGCTTTCATTACACCACTTATGAATGTCCAAGTAACACAATGCTGGTTTTCAGCGGTCTGTTCACACTCTAAGCCCTGCTTTTTACTGGGTATCCACACAACTGTGGTCAGCTCTTCATTTTCATGTCCAAACAATCCAGACTTGAGAAATCATTGCAATCTCCAGTACAGAATGTTCCATTCATTCACTGCGAATCTGGAATTCAACTGAATCTCCACTACCTGCAGATTTATCTTACACCACTTGTGAATGTCCAAGTAAAACAATGCTGGTTTTCAGAGGCCTGTTCATGTTCGCAGTCGTGCTGTTCAATTGGCTATCCACTCAACCTGTTTTGCTCCTCATTTTCCTGTGCACACAACCCAGCCTTCAGAAATCATTGTAATCTCCACTACAGGATGTTCCATTCATTCACTGGGAATCTGGAATTCATCTGAATCTGCACTCCACGCAGGCTTTCGTTACACCACTGCTGAAAGTCGAAGTAATGCAATACTGGTTTTCAGTGGTCTGTTCACATTCGAAGCCGAGGCTTTTTACAGGCTATCCACTCAACACTGGTCAGCTCTTCATTTTCGTGTCCCCACAATCCAGATTTCAGAAATCATTGCAATCTCCACTACAGAATGTTCCATTCATTCACTGCGAGTCTGGAGTTTATCTGATTCTCCACTCCCGCCTGGTTAACATTACACCACTTGTGAATGTCCAAGTAAGCCAATGCTGGTTTTCAGAGGCCTGTTCATACTCGCAGCCGTGCTGTTTAATTGACAATTCACTCCACCCTGTTCAGCTCTTCATTGTCCCACCACACTACCAGCCTTCAGAAATCTTTGTTATCTCCACTACAGAATGTTCCATTCATTCACTGCGAATCTGGAATTCATCTGACTCTCAACTCCACGCAGGTTTTCATTACACCACTGTTGAATGTCCAAGTAACCCAATGCTGGTTTTCAGCGGCCTGTTCATATTCGCAGCCCTGCTGTTTACTTGGCTATCGATTCAAGCCTGGTCAGCTCTTCATTTTCCTGTCCACACAACACAGGCTTCAGAAATCATTGGAATCTCCTCTACAGAATGTTCCATTCATTCACTGCGAATGTGGAATTCAACTGACTCTCCACTCCATGCAGGTTTTCCTTACACCACTGATGAATGTCCAAGTAACCCAATGCTGGTTTTCAGCTGCATGTTCACACTCGCAGCCATGCTATACAATTGGCTTTCCACTAAATCCTGATTAGTTCTTGATTTTCCTTCCACACGACCCAGCCTTCAGAAATCGTTGGAATCTCCACTAGAGAATGTTCCATTCATTCACTGCGAATCTGGAATTCCTCTGAACCTCCACTCCCGGCAGGTTTTCGTTACACCACTGTTGAATGTCCAAGTAACCCAATGTTTTAAGTGTTTTCTTCACAAGCGCAGTGGTGCTGTTCAATTGGCTATCCACTCAACCCTGGCCAGCTCTACATTTTCCTGTCCACACCACAGAGACTGGAGAAATCATTGTTATCTCCACTACAGAATGTTCCATTCATTCACAGCGAATCTGGAATTCATCTGAATCTCCACTCCCGGCAGGTTTTCGTGACACCACTGGTAAATATCCAAGTAAGCCAATGCTGGTTTTAAGTGGCCTGCTCATACTCTCAGCCGTGCTGTTCAATTTGCTATCCACTCAACCCTCTTCAGCTCCATTTTCCTGTCCACATAACCCAAACTTCAGAAACAATTGGTATCTCCTCCACAGAATGTTCCATTCATTGACGGCAAATCTGAAATTCATCTAATTCTCAACTCCCGTCAGGTTTTCGTTACACCACTTGTGAATGTCCAATTAAGCCAAAGCTGGTTTTCAGTGGCCTGTTCTTACTACGAGACGTGCTGTTCATTTGGCTATCCATTCCACCCTGTTCAGCTCTACATTTTCGTGTCCACAAAACCCAGCCTTCAGAAATCATTGGAATCACCACTAGAGAATGTTCCATTCATTCACTGCGAATCTGGAATTCATCTGAATCTCCACTCCCGGCAGGTTTTCATTGCACCACTGCTGAATGTTCAAGTAACGCAATGATGGTTTTCAGCGGTCTATTCACACTCGAACCCGTGCTGTTCACGGTCTAGCGACTCAACACTGGTGAGTTCTTCTTTTTCCAGTTCAGACAATACAAACCTCAGAAACCATTGCAATCTACACTACAGAATGTTTCATTCATTCAGGCGAATCTTGAATTCATCTTGTTCTCCACTCCCAGCAGGTTTTCGTTTCACCACTGGTGAATGTCCAAGCAACCCAAGGCTGGTTTCAGCTGCGTGTTAACACTCGCAGCCGTGCTGTTCAATTGGCTATCCAGTGAACGCTGGTTAGCTCTTGATTTTCCTTCCACACACCGAGCCTTCAGAAATCATTCTTATCTCCACTTCAGAATGTTCCATTCGTTCCCTGCGAATCTGGAATTCCTCTGACTCTCCACACCAGGCAGATTTTCCTAACAACACTGGTGAATGACCAGGTAATCCAATGCTGGTTTTCAGCGGCTGTTCACACTCACAGCCTTGCTGTTCAATTGGCAATCCAGTCAAACCTAGTCAGCTCTTCATTTTCCTGTCCACACAACCCAGCGTTCAGAAATCATTGGAATCTCTACTACAGAAATTTCCATTCATTCACTGTGAATCTGGAAATACTCTGAATCTGCATTCCAGGAAGGCTTTCGTTACACCACTGATGAATGTCCAAGTAATGCAATGCTGCTTCTTAGTGGTCTGTTCACACTCGAAACCGTGCTGTTCATTGGCTATCCACTCAATATCGGTCAGCTCTTCAATATCCTGTCCAGACTATCCAGATTCCTAAATGTTGGCAATCACCACTACAGAATGTTCCATTCAATCACGCGAATCTGGAATTCATCAGAGTCTCCACTCCTGGAAGGTTTTCGTGACACCACTGGTAAATGTCCAAGGAAGACAATGCTGGTTTTAAGCCGCCTGCTAACACACTCAGCCGTGCTGTTCAATTTGCTATCCACCCAACCCTATTCAGCTCTACATTTTCCTGTCCTCATAACCCAACCTTCAGAAATAATTGGTATCTCCTCCACAGAATGTTCCGTTCATTCACTGCGAATCTTAAATTCATCTGACTCTCAACTCCCGGCGGGTTATCGTTACACCACTTGTGAATGTCCAAGTAAGCCAATGCTGGTTTTCAGTGGCCTGTTCATACTAAGAGACGTGCTGTTCATTTGGCTATCCACTCCACCCTGTTCAGCTCTACATTTTCGTGTCCACAAAACCCAGCCTTCAGAAATCATTGGAATCACCACTAGAGAATGTTCCATTCATTCACTGCGAATCTGGAATTCCTCTGAACCTCCACTCCTGGCAGGTTTTCGTTACGCCACTGGTGAATGTCCAAGTAACTCAATACTGGTTTTCAGAGGCATGTTCAACTCGCAGAAGTGCTGTTCAATGGGCTATCCACTCAATATTGGTCAGCTCTTCATTTTCCTCTCCACACAAACCAGCCTTCAGAAATCATTGGGCTCTCCACTACAGACTGTTCCATTCATTCACTGCGATTCTGCAATTCATCTGACTCTCCGCTCCAGGCAGGTTTTCATTACAGCACTGGTGAATGACCAAGTAATCCAATGCTGGTTTTCAGCCGCCTTTTCACACTCGCAGTGTGCTGTTCAATTGTCTATCCACTCAAACCTGGTCAGCCTTTCATTTTCTTTTCCACAATATCAGACTTCAGAAATCATTGGAATCGCCAGTACAGAATGTTCCATTCATTCACTGCCAATCTGGAATTCATCTGAATCTGCACTCCAGGTAGGCTTTCATTACACCACTTATGAATGTCCAAGTAACACAATGCTGGTTTTCAGCGGTCTGTTCACACTCTAAGCCCTGCTTTTTACTGGGTATCCACACAACTGTGGTCAGCTCTTCATTTTCATGTCCAAACAATCCAGACTTGAGAAATCATTGCAATCTCCAGTACAGAATGTTCCATTCATTCACTGCGAATCTGGAATTCAACTGAATCTCCACTACCTGCAGATTTATCTTACACCACTTGTGAATGTCCAAGTAAAACAATGCTGGTTTTCAGAGGCCTGTTCATGTTCGCAGTCGTGCTGTTCAATTGGCTATCCACTCAACCTGTTTTGCTCCTCATTTTCCTGTGCACACAACCCAGCCTTCAGAAATCATTGTAATCTCCACTACAGGATGTTCCATTCATTCACTGGGAATCTGGAATTCATCTGAATCTGCACTCCACGCAGGCTTTCGTTACACCACTGCTGAAAGTCGAAGTAATGCAATACTGGTTTTCAGTGGTCTGTTCACATTCGAAGCCGAGGCTTTTTACAGGCTATCCACTCAACACTGGTCAGCTCTTCATTTTCGTGTCCCCACAATCCAGATTTCAGAAATCATTGCAATCTCCACTACAGAATGTTCCATTCATTCACTGCGAGTCTGGAGTTTATCTGATTCTCCACTCCCGCCTGGTTAACATTACACCACTTGTGAATGTCCAAGTAAGCCAATGCTGGTTTTCAGAGGCCTGTTCATACTCGCAGCCGTGCTGTTTAATTGACAATTCACTCCACCCTGTTCAGCTCTTCATTGTCCCACCACACTACCAGCCTTCAGAAATCTTTGTTATCTCCACTACAGAATGTTCCATTCATTCACTGCGAATCTGGAATTCATCTGACTCTCAACTCCACGCAGGTTTTCATTACACCACTGTTGAATGTCCAAGTAACCCAATGCTGGTTTTCAGCGGCCTGTTCATATTCGCAGCCCTGCTGTTTACTTGGCTATCGATTCAAGCCTGGTCAGCTCTTCATTTTCCTGTCCACACAACACAGGCTTCAGAAATCATTGGAATCTCCTCTACAGAATGTTCCATTCATTCACTGCGAATGTGGAATTCAACTGACTCTCCACTCCATGCAGGTTTTCCTTACACCACTGATGAATGTCCAAGTAACCCAATGCTGGTTTTCAGCTGCATGTTCACACTCGCAGCCATGCTATACAATTGGCTTTCCACTAAATCCTGATTAGTTCTTGATTTTCCTTCCACACGACCCAGCCTTCAGAAATCGTTGGAATCTCCACTAGAGAATGTTCCATTCATTCACTGCGAATCTGGAATTCCTCTGAACCTCCACTCCCGGCAGGTTTTCGTTACACCACTGTTGAATGTCCAAGTAACCCAATGTTTTAAGTGTTTTCTTCACAAGCGCAGTGGTGCTGTTCAATTGGCTATCCACTCAACCCTGGCCAGCTCTACATTTTCCTGTCCACACCACAGAGACTGGAGAAATCATTGTTATCTCCACTACAGAATGTTCCATTCATTCACAGCGAATCTGGAATTCATCTGAATCTCCACTCCCGGCAGGTTTTCGTGACACCACTGGTAAATATCCAAGTAAGCCAATGCTGGTTTTAAGTGGCCTGCTCATACTCTCAGCCGTGCTGTTCAATTTGCTATCCACTCAACCCTCTTCAGCTCCATTTTCCTGTCCACATAACCCAAACTTCAGAAACAATTGGTATCTCCTCCACAGAATGTTCCATTCATTGACGGCAAATCTGAAATTCATCTAATTCTCAACTCCCGTCAGGTTTTCGTTACACCACTTGTGAATGTCCAATTAAGCCAAAGCTGGTTTTCAGTGGCCTGTTCTTACTACGAGACGTGCTGTTCATTTGGCTATCCATTCCACCCTGTTCAGCTCTACATTTTCGTGTCCACAAAACCCAGCCTTCAGAAATCATTGGAATCACCACTAGAGAATGTTCCATTCATTCACTGCGAATCTGGAATTCATCTGAATCTCCACTCCCGGCAGGTTTTCATTGCACCACTGCTGAATGTTCAAGTAACGCAATGATGGTTTTCAGCGGTCTATTCACACTCGAACCCGTGCTGTTCACGGTCTAGCGACTCAACACTGGTGAGTTCTTCTTTTTCCAGTTCAGACAATACAAACCTCAGAAACCATTGCAATCTACACTACAGAATGTTTCATTCATTCAGGCGAATCTTGAATTCATCTTGTTCTCCACTCCCAGCAGGTTTTCGTTTCACCACTGGTGAATGTCCAAGCAACCCAAGGCTGGTTTCAGCTGCGTGTTAACACTCGCAGCCGTGCTGTTCAATTGGCTATCCAGTGAACGCTGGTTAGCTCTTGATTTTCCTTCCACACACCGAGCCTTCAGAAATCATTCTTATCTCCACTTCAGAATGTTCCATTCGTTCCCTGCGAATCTGGAATTCCTCTGACTCTCCACACCAGGCAGATTTTCCTAACAACACTGGTGAATGACCAGGTAATCCAATGCTGGTTTTCAGCGGCTGTTCACACTCACAGCCTTGCTGTTCAATTGGCAATCCAGTCAAACCTAGTCAGCTCTTCATTTTCCTGTCCACACAACCCAGCGTTCAGAAATCATTGGAATCTCTACTACAGAAATTTCCATTCATTCACTGTGAATCTGGAAATACTCTGAATCTGCATTCCAGGAAGGCTTTCGTTACACCACTGATGAATGTCCAAGTAATGCAATGCTGCTTCTTAGTGGTCTGTTCACACTCGAAACCGTGCTGTTCATTGGCTATCCACTCAATATCGGTCAGCTCTTCAATATCCTGTCCAGACTATCCAGATTCCTAAATGTTGGCAATCACCACTACAGAATGTTCCATTCAATCACGCGAATCTGGAATTCATCAGAGTCTCCACTCCTGGAAGGTTTTCGTGACACCACTGGTAAATGTCCAAGGAAGACAATGCTGGTTTTAAGCCGCCTGCTAACACACTCAGCCGTGCTGTTCAATTTGCTATCCACCCAACCCTATTCAGCTCTACATTTTCCTGTCCTCATAACCCAACCTTCAGAAATAATTGGTATCTCCTCCACAGAATGTTCCGTTCATTCACTGCGAATCTTAAATTCATCTGACTCTCAACTCCCGGCGGGTTATCGTTACACCACTTGTGAATGTCCAAGTAAGCCAATGCTGGTTTTCAGTGGCCTGTTCATACTAAGAGACGTGCTGTTCATTTGGCTATCCACTCCACCCTGTTCAGCTCTACATTTTCGTGTCCACAAAACCCAGCCTTCAGAAATCATTGGAATCACCACTAGAGAATGTTCCATTCATTCACTGCGAATCTGGAATTCCTCTGAACCTCCACTCCTGGCAGGTTTTCGTTACGCCACTGGTGAATGTCCAAGTAACTCAATACTGGTTTTCAGAGGCATGTTCAACTCGCAGAAGTGCTGTTCAATGGGCTATCCACTCAATATTGGTCAGCTCTTCATTTTCCTCTCCACACAAACCAGCCTTCAGAAATCATTGGGCTCTCCACTACAGACTGTTCCATTCATTCACTGCGATTCTGCAATTCATCTGACTCTCCGCTCCAGGCAGGTTTTCATTACAGCACTGGTGAATGACCAAGTAATCCAATGCTGGTTTTCAGCCGCCTTTTCACACTCGCAGTGTGCTGTTCAATTGTCTATCCACTCAAACCTGGTCAGCCTTTCATTTTCTTTTCCACAATATCAGACTTCAGAAATCATTGGAATCGCCAGTACAGAATGTTCCATTCATTCACTGCCAATCTGGAATTCATCTGAATCTGCACTCCAGGTAGGCTTTCATTACACCACTTATGAATGTCCAAGTAACACAATGCTGGTTTTCAGCGGTCTGTTCACACTCTATGCCCTGCTTTTTACTGGGTATCCACACAACTGTGGTCAGCTCTTCATTTTCATGTCCAAACAATCCAGACTTGAGAAATCATTGCAATCTCCAGTACAGAATGTTCCATTCATTCACTGCGAATCTGGAATTCAACTGAATCTCCACTACCTGCAGATTTATCTTACACCACTTGTGAATGTCCAAGTAAAACAATGCTGGTTTTCAGAGGCCTGTTCATGTTCGCAGTCGTGCTGTTCAATTGGCTATCCACTCAACCTGTTTTGCTCCTCATTTTCCTGTGCACACAACCCAGCCTTCAGAAATCATTGTAATCTCCACTACAGGATGTTCCATTCATTCACTGGGAATCTGGAATTCATCTGAATCTGCACTCCACGCAGGCTTTCGTTACACCACTGCTGAAAGTCGAAGTAATGCAATACTGGTTTTCAGTGGTCTGTTCACATTCGAAGCCGAGGCTTTTTACAGGCTATCCACTCAACACTGGTCAGCTCTTCATTTTCGTGTCCCCACAATCCAGATTTCAGAAATCATTGCAATCTCCACTACAGAATGTTCCATTCATTCACTGCGAGTCTGGAGTTTATCTGATTCTCCACTCCCGCCTGGTTAACATTACACCACTTGTGAATGTCCAAGTAAGCCAATGCTGGTTTTCAGAGGCCTGTTCATACTCGCAGCCGTGCTGTTTAATTGACAATTCACTCCACCCTGTTTAGCTCTTCATTGTCCCACCACACTACCAGCCTTCAGAAATCTTTGTTATCTCCACTACAGAATGTTCCATTCATTCACTGCGAATCTGGAATTCATCTGACTCTCAACTCCACGCAGGTTTTCATTACACCACTGTTGAATGTCCAAGTAACCCAATGCTGGTTTTCAGCGGCCTGTTCATATTCGCAGCCCTGCTGTTTACTTGGCTATCGATTCAAGCCTGGTCAGCTCTTCATTTTCCTGTCCACACAACACAGGCTTCAGAAATCATTGGAATCTCCTCTACAGAATGTTCCATTCATTCACTGCGAATGTGGAATTCAACTGACTCTCCACTCCATGCAGGTTTTCCTTACACCACTGATGAATGTCCAAGTAACCCAATGCTGGTTTTCAGCTGCATGTTCACACTCGCAGCCATGCTATACAATTGGCTTTCCACTAAATCCTGATTAGTTCTTGATTTTCCTTCCACACGACCCAGCCTTCAGAAATCGTTGGAATCTCCACTAGAGAATGTTCCATTCATTCACTGCGAATCTGGAATTCCTCTGAACCTCCACTCCCGGCAGGTTTTCGTTACACCACTGTTGAATGTCCAAGTAACCCAATGTTTTAAGTGTTTTCTTCACAAGCGCAGTGGTGCTGTTCAATTGGCTATCCACTCAACCCTGGCCAGCTCTACATTTTCCTGTCCACACCACAGAGACTGGAGAAATCATTGTTATCTCCACTACAGAATGTTCCATTCATTCACAGCGAATCTGGAATTCATCTGAATCTCCACTCCCGGCAGGTTTTCGTGACACCACTGGTAAATATCCAAGTAAGCCAATGCTGGTTTTAAGTGGCCTGCTCATACTCTCAGCCGTGCTGTTCAATTTGCTATCCACTCAACCCTCTTCAGCTCCATTTTCCTGTCCACATAACCCAAACTTCAGAAACAATTGGTATCTCCTCCACAGAATGTTCCATTCATTGACGGCAAATCTGAAATTCATCTAATTCTCAACTCCCGTCAGGTTTTCGTTACACCACTTGTGAATGTCCAATTAAGCCAAAGCTGGTTTTCAGTGGCCTGTTCTTACTACGAGACGTGCTGTTCATTTGGCTATCCATTCCACCCTGTTCAGCTCTACATTTTCGTGTCCACAAAACCCAGCCTTCAGAAATCATTGGAATCACCACTAGAGAATGTTCCATTCATTCACTGCGAATCTGGAATTCATCTGAATCTCCACTCCCGGCAGGTTTTCATTGCACCACTGCTGAATGTTCAAGTAACGCAATGATGGTTTTCAGCGGTCTATTCACACTCGAACCCGTGCTGTTCACGGTCTAGCGACTCAACACTGGTGAGTTCTTCTTTTTCCAGTTCAGACAATACAAACCTCAGAAACCATTGCAATCTACACTACAGAATGTTTCATTCATTCAGGCGAATCTTGAATTCATCTTGTTCTCCACTCCCAGCAGGTTTTCGTTTCACCACTGGTGAATGTCCAAGCAACCCAAGGCTGGTTTCAGCTGCGTGTTAACACTCGCAGCCGTGCTGTTCAATTGGCTATCCAGTGAACGCTGGTTAGCTCTTGATTTTCCTTCCACACACCGAGCCTTCAGAAATCATTCTTATCTCCACTTCAGAATGTTCCATTCGTTCCCTGCGAATCTGGAATTCCTCTGACTCTCCACACCAGGCAGATTTTCCTAACAACACTGGTGAATGACCAGGTAATCCAATGCTGGTTTTCAGCGGCTGTTCACACTCACAGCCTTGCTGTTCAATTGGCAATCCAGTCAAACCTAGTCAGCTCTTCATTTTCCTGTCCACACAACCCAGCGTTCAGAAATCATGGGAATCTCTACTACAGAAATTTCCATTCATTCACTGTGAATCTGGAAATACTCTGAATCTGCATTCCAGGAAGGCTTTCGTTACACCACTGATGAATGTCCAAGTAATGCAATGCTGCTTCTTAGTGGTCTGTTCACACTCGAAACCGTGCTGTTCATTGGCTATCCACTCAATATCGGTCAGCTCTTCAATATCCTGTCCAGACTATCCAGATTCCTAAATGTTGGCAATCACCACTACAGAATGTTCCATTCAATCACGCGAATCTGGAATTCATCAGAGTCTCCACTCCTGGAAGGTTTTCGTGACACCACTGGTAAATGTCCAAGGAAGACAATGCTGGTTTTAAGCCGCCTGCTAACACACTCAGCCGTGCTGTTCAATTTGCTATCCACCCAACCCTATTCAGCTCTACATTTTCCTGTCCTCATAACCCAACCTTCAGAAATAATTGGTATCTCCTCCACAGAATGTTCCGTTCATTCACTGCGAATCTTAAATTCATCTGACTCTCAACTCCCGGCGGGTTATCGTTACACCACTTGTGAATGTCCAAGTAAGCCAATGCTGGTTTTCAGTGGCCTGTTCATACTAAGAGACGTGCTGTTCATTTGGCTATCCACTCCACCCTGTTCAGCTCTACATTTTCGTGTCCACAAAACCCAGCCTTCAGAAATCATTGGAATCACCACTAGAGAATGTTCCATTCATTCACTGCGAATCTGGAATTCCTCTGAACCTCCACTCCTGGCAGGTTTTCGTTACGCCACTGGTGAATGTCCAAGTAACTCAATACTGGTTTTCAGAGGCATGTTCAACTCGCAGAAGTGCTGTTCAATGGGCTATCCACTCAATATTGGTCAGCTCTTCATTTTCCTCTCCACACAAACCAGCCTTCAGAAATCATTGGGCTCTCCACTACAGACTGTTCCATTCATTCACTGCGATTCTGCAATTCATCTGACTCTCCGCTCCAGGCAGGTTTTCATTACAGCACTGGTGAATGACCAAGTAATCCAATGCTGGTTTTCAGCCGCCTTTTCACACTCGCAGTGTGCTGTTCAATTGTCTATCCACTCAAACCTGGTCAGCCTTTCATTTTCTTTTCCACAATATCAGACTTCAGAAATCATTGGAATCGCCAGTACAGAATGTTCCATTCATTCACTGCCAATCTGGAATTCATCTGAATCTGCACTCCAGGTAGGCTTTCATTACACCACTTATGAATGTCCAAGTAACACAATGCTGGTTTTCAGCGGTCTGTTCACACTCTAAGCCCTGCTTTTTACTGGGTATCCACACAACTGTGGTCAGCTCTTCATTTTCATGTCCAAACAATCCAGACTTGAGAAATCATTGCAATCTCCAGTACAGAATGTTCCATTCATTCACTGCGAATCTGGAATTCAACTGAATCTCCACTACCTGCAGATTTATCTTACACCACTTGTGAATGTCCAAGTAAAACAATGCTGGTTTTCAGAGGCCTGTTCATGTTCGCAGTCGTGCTGTTCAATTGGCTATCCACTCAACCTGTTTTGCTCCTCATTTTCCTGTGCACACAACCCAGCCTTCAGAAATCATTGTAATCTCCACTACAGGATGTTCCATTCATTCACTGGGAATCTGGAATTCATCTGAATCTGCACTCCACGCAGGCTTTCGTTACACCACTGCTGAAAGTCGAAGTAATGCAATACTGGTTTTCAGTGGTCTGTTCACATTCGAAGCCGAGGCTTTTTACAGGCTATCCACTCAACACTGGTCAGCTCTTCATTTTCGTGTCCCCACAATCCAGATTTCAGAAATCATTGCAATCTCCACTACAGAATGTTCCATTCATTCACTGCGAGTCTGGAGTTTATCTGATTCTCCACTCCCGCCTGGTTAACATTACACCACTTGTGAATGTCCAAGTAAGCCAATGCTGGTTTTCAGAGGCCTGTTCATACTCGCAGCCGTGCTGTTTAATTGACAATTCACTCCACCCTGTTCAGCTCTTCATTGTCCCACCACACTACCAGCCTTCAGAAATCTTTGTTATCTCCACTACAGAATGTTCCATTCATTCACTGCGAATCTGGAATTCATCTGACTCTCAACTCCACGCAGGTTTTCATTACACCACTGTTGAATGTCCAAGTAACCCAATGCTGGTTTTCAGCGGCCTGTTCATATTCGCAGCCCTGCTGTTTACTTGGCTATCGATTCAAGCCTGGTCAGCTCTTCATTTTCCTGTCCACACAACACAGGCTTCAGAAATCATTGGAATCTCCTCTACAGAATGTTCCATTCATTCACTGCGAATGTGGAATTCAACTGACTCTCCACTCCATGCAGGTTTTCCTTACACCACTGATGAATGTCCAAGTAACCCAATGCTGGTTTTCAGCTGCATGTTCACACTCGCAGCCATGCTATACAATTGGCTTTCCACTAAATCCTGATTAGTTCTTGATTTTCCTTCCACACGACCCAGCCTTCAGAAATCGTTGGAATCTCCACTAGAGAATGTTCCATTCATTCACTGCGAATCTGGAATTCCTCTGAACCTCCACTCCCGGCAGGTTTTCGTTACACCACTGTTGAATGTCCAAGTAACCCAATGTTTTAAGTGTTTTCTTCACAAGCGCAGTGGTGCTGTTCAATTGGCTATCCACTCAACCCTGGCCAGCTCTACATTTTCCTGTCCACACCACAGAGACTGGAGAAATCATTGTTATCTCCACTACAGAATGTTCCATTCATTCACAGCGAATCTGGAATTCATCTGAATCTCCACTCCCGGCAGGTTTTCGTGACACCACTGGTAAATATCCAAGTAAGCCAATGCTGGTTTTAAGTGGCCTGCTCCTACTCTCAGCCGTGCTGTTCAATTTGCTATCCACTCAACCCTCTTCAGCTCCATTTTCCTGTCCACATAACCCAAACTTCAGAAACAATTGGTATCTCCTCCACAGAATGTTCCATTCATTGACGGCAAATCTGAAATTCATCTAATTCTCAACTCCCGTCAGGTTTTCGTTACACCACTTGTGAATGTCCAATTAAGCCAAAGCTGGTTTTCAGTGGCCTGTTCTTACTACGAGACGTGCTGTTCATTTGGCTATCCATTCCACCCTGTTCAGCTCTACATTTTCGTGTCCACAAAACCCAGCCTTCAGAAATCATTGGAATCACCACTAGAGAATGTTCCATTCATTCACTGCGAATCTGGAATTCATCTGAATCTCCACTCCCGGCAGGTTTTCATTGCACCACTGCTGAATGTTCAAGTAACGCAATGATGGTTTTCAGCGGTCTATTCACACTCGAACCCGTGCTGTTCACGGTCTAGTGACTCAACACTGGTGAGTTCTTCTTTTTCCAGTTCAGACAATACAAACCTCAGAAACCATTGCAATCTACACTACAGAATGTTTCATTCATTCAGGCGAATCTTGAATTCATCTTGTTCTCCACTCCCAGCAGGTTTTCGTTTCACCACTGGTTTATGTCCAAGCAACCCAAGGCTGGTTTCAGCTGCGTGTTAACACTCGCAGCCGTGCTGTTCAATTGGCTATCCAGTGAACGCTGGTTAGCTCTTGATTTTCCTTCCACACACCGAGCCTTCAGAAATCATTCTTATCTCCACTTCAGAATGTTCCATTCGTTCCCTGCGAATCTGGAATTCCTCTGACTCTCCACACCAGGCAGATTTTCCTAACAACACTGGTGAATGACCAGGTAATCCAATGCTGGTTTTCAGCGGCTGTTCACACTCACAGCCTTGCTGTTCAATTGGCAATCCAGTCAAACCTAGTCAGCTCTTCATTTTCCTGTCCACACAACCCAGCGTTCAGAAATCATTGGAATCTCTACTACAGAAATTTCCATTCATTCACTGTGAATCTGGAAATACTCTGAATCTGCATTCCAGGAAGGCTTTCGTTACACCACTGATGAATGTCCAAGTAATGCAATGCTGCTTCTTAGTGGTCTGTTCACACTCGAAACCGTGCTGTTCATTGGCTATCCACTCAATATCGGTCAGCTCTTCAATATCCTGTCCAGACTATCCAGATTCCTAAATGTTGGCAATCACCACTACAGAATGTTCCATTCAATCACGCGAATCTGGAATTCATCAGAGTCTCCACTCCTGGAAGGTTTTCGTGACACCACTGGTAAATGTCCAAGGAAGACAATGCTGGTTTTAAGCCGCCTGCTAACACACTCAGCCGTGCTGTTCAATTTGCTATCCACCCAACCCTATTCAGCTCTACATTTTCCTGTCCTCATAACCCAACCTTCAGAAATAATTGGTATCTCCTCCACAGAATGTTCCGTTCATTCACTGCGAATCTTAAATTCATCTGACTCTCAACTCCCGGCGGGTTATCGTTACACCACTTGTGAATGTCCAAGTAAGCCAATGCTGGTTTTCAGTGGCCTGTTCATACTAAGAGACGTGCTGTTCATTTGGCTATCCACTCCACCCTGTTCAGCTCTACATTTTCGTGTCCACAAAACCCAGCCTTCAGAAATCATTGGAATCACCACTAGAGAATGTTCCATTCATTCACTGCGAATCTGGAATTCCTCTGAACCTCCACTCCTGGCAGGTTTTCGTTACGCCACTGGTGAATGTCCAAGTAACTCAATACTGGTTTTCAGAGGCATGTTCAACTCGCAGAAGTGCTGTTCAATGGGCTATCCACTCAATATTGGTCAGCTCTTCATTTTCCTCTCCACACAAACCAGCCTTCAGAAATCATTGGGCTCTCCACTACAGACTGTTCCATTCATTCACTGCGATTCTGCAATTCATCTGACTCTCCGCTCCAGGCAGGTTTTCATTACAGCACTGGTGAATGACCAAGTAATCCAATGCTGGTTTTCAGCCGCCTTTTCACACTCGCAGTGTGCTGTTCAATTGTCTATCCACTCAAACCTGGTCAGCCTTTCATTTTCTTTTCCACAATATCAGACTTCAGAAATCATTGGAATCGCCAGTACAGAATGTTCCATTCATTCACTGCCAATCTGGAATTCATCTGAATCTGCACTCCAGGTAGGCTTTCATTACACCACTTATGAATGTCCAAGTAACACAATGCTGGTTTTCAGCGGTCTGTTCACACTCTAAGCCCTGCTTTTTACTGGGTATCCACACAACTGTGGTCAGCTCTTCATTTTCATGTCCAAACAATCCAGACTTGAGAAATCATTGCAATCTCCAGTACAGAATGTTCCATTCATTCACTGCGAATCTGGAATTCAACTGAATCTCCACTACCTGCAGATTTATCTTACACCACTTGTGAATGTCCAAGTAAAACAATGCTGGTTTTCAGAGGCCTGTTCATGTTCGCAGTCGTGCTGTTCAATTGGCTATCCACTCAACCTGTTTTGCTCCTCATTTTCCTGTGCACACAACCCAGCCTTCAGAAATCATTGTAATCTCCACTACAGGATGTTCCATTCATTCACTGGGAATCTGGAATTCATCTGAATCTGCACTCCACGCAGGCTTTCGTTACACCACTGCTGAAAGTCGAAGTAATGCAATACTGGTTTTCAGTGGTCTGTTCACATTCGAAGCCGAGGCTTTTTACAGGCTATCCACTCAACACTGGTCAGCTCTTCATTTTCGTGTCCCCACAATCCAGATTTCAGAAATCATTGCAATCTCCACTACAGAATGTTCCATTCATTCACTGCGAGTCTGGAGTTTATCTGATTCTCCACTCCCGCCTGGTTAACATTACACCACTTGTGAATGTCCAAGTAAGCCAATGCTGGTTTTCAGAGGCCTGTTCATACTCGCAGCCGTGCTGTTTAATTGACAATTCACTCCACCCTGTTCAGCTCTTCATTGTCCCACCACACTACCAGCCTTCAGAAATCTTTGTTATCTCCACTACAGAATGTTCCATTCATTCACTGCGAATCTGGAATTCATCTGACTCTCAACTCCACGCAGGTTTTCATTACACCACTGTTGAATGTCCAAGTAACCCAATGCTGGTTTTCAGCGGCCTGTTCATATTCGCAGCCCTGCTGTTTACTTGGCTATCGATTCAAGCCTGGTCAGCTCTTCATTTTCCTGTCCACAAAACACAGGCTTCAGAAATCATTGGAATCTCCTCTACAGAATGTTCCATTCATTCACTGCGAATGTGGAATTCAACTGACTCTCCACTCCATGCAGGTTTTCCTTACACCACTGATGAATGTCCAAGTAACCCAATGCTGGTTTTCAGCTGCATGTTCACACTCGCAGCCATGCTATACAATTGGCTTTCCACTAAATCCTGATTAGTTCTTGATTTTCCTTCCACACGACCCAGCCTTCAGAAATCGTTGGAATCTCCACTAGAGAATGTTCCATTCATTCACTGCGAATCTGGAATTCCTCTGAACCTCCACTCCCGGCAGGTTTTCGTTACACCACTGTTGAATGTCCAAGTAACCCAATGTTTTAAGTGTTTTCTTCACAAGCGCAGTGGTGCTGTTCAATTGGCTATCCACTCAACCCTGGCCAGCTCTACATTTTCCTGTCCACACCACAGAGACTGGAGAAATCATTGTTATCTCCACTACAGAATGTTCCATTCATTCACAGCGAATCTGGAATTCATCTGAATCTCCACTCCCGGCAGGTTTTCGTGACACCACTGGTAAATATCCAAGTAAGCCAATGCTGGTTTTAAGTGGCCTGCTCATACTCTCAGCCGTGCTGTTCAATTTGCTATCCACTCAACCCTCTTCAGCTCCATTTTCCTGTCCACATAACCCAAACTTCAGAAACAATTGGTATCTCCTCCACAGAATGTTCCATTCATTGACGGCAAATCTGAAATTCATCTAATTCTCAACTCCCGTCAGGTTTTCGTTACACCACTTGTGAATGTCCAATTAAGCCAAAGCTGGTTTTCAGTGGCCTGTTCTTACTACGAGACGTGCTGTTCATTTGGCTATCCATTCCACCCTGTTCAGCTCTACATTTTCGTGTCCACAAAACCCAGCCTTCAGAAATCATTGGAATCACCACTAGAGAATGTTCCATTCATTCACTGCGAATCTGGAATTCATCTGAATCTCCACTCCCGGCAGGTTTTCATTGCACCACTGCTGAATGTTCAAGTAACGCAATGATGGTTTTCAGCGGTCTATTCACACTCGAACCCGTGCTGTTCACGGTCTAGCGACTCAACACTGGTGAGTTCTTCTTTTTCCAGTTCAGACAATACAAACCTCAGAAACCATTGCAATCTACACTACAGAATGTTTCATTCATTCAGGCGAATCTTGAATTCATCTTGTTCTCCACTCCCAGCAGGTTTTCGTTTCACCACTGGTGAATGTCCAAGCAACCCAAGGCTGGTTTCAGCTGCGTGTTAACACTCGCAGCCGTGCTGTTCAATTGGCTATCCAGTGAACGCTGGTTAGCTCTTGATTTTCCTTCCACACACCGAGCCTTCAGAAATCATTCTTATCTCCACTTCAGAATGTTCCATTCGTTCCCTGCGAATCTGGAATTCCTCTGACTCTCCACACCAGGCAAATTTTCCTAACAACACTGGTGAATGACCAGGTAATCCAATGCTGGTTTTCAGCGGCTGTTCACACTCACAGCCTTGCTGTTCAATTGGCAATCCAGTCAAACCTAGTCAGCTCTTCATTTTCCTGTCCACACAACCCAGCGTTCAGAAATCATTGGAATCTCTACTACAGAAATTTCCATTCATTCACTGTGAATCTGGAAATACTCTGAATCTGCATTCCAGGAAGGCTTTCGTTACACCACTGATGAATGTCCAAGTAATGCAATGCTGCTTCTTAGTGGTCTGTTCACACTCGAAACCGTGCTGTTCATTGGCTATCCACTCAATATCGGTCAGCTCTTCAATATCCTGTCCAGACTATCCAGATTCCTAAATGTTGGCAATCACCACTACAGAATGTTCCATTCAATCACGCAAATCTGGAATTCATCAGAGTCTCCACTCCTGGAAGGTTTTCGTGACACCACTGGTAAATGTCCAAGGAAGACAATGCTGGTTTTAAGCCGCCTGCTAACACACTCAGCCGTGCTGTTCAATTTGCTATCCACCCAACCCTATTCAGCTCTACATTTTCCTGTCCTCATAACCCAACCTTCAGAAATAATTGGTATCTCCTCCACAGAATGTTCCGTTCATTCACTGCGAATCTTAAATTCATCTGACTCTCAACTCCCGGCGGGTTATCGTTACACCACTTGTGAATGTCCAAGTAAGCCAATGCTGGTTTTCAGTGGCCTGTTCATACTAAGAGACGTGCTGTTCATTTGGCTATCCACTCCACCCTGTTCAGCTCTACATTTTCGTGTCCACAAAACCCAGCCTTCAGAAATCATTGGAATCACCACTAGAGAATGTTCCATTCATTCACTGCGAATCTGGAATTCCTCTGAACCTCCACTCCTGGCAGGTTTTCGTTACGCCACTGGTGAATGTCCAAGTAACTCAATACTGGTTTTCAGAGGCATGTTCAACTCGCAGAAGTGCTGTTCAATGGGCTATCCACTCAATATTGGTCAGCTCTTCATTTTCCTCTCCACACAAACCAGCCTTCAGAAATCATTGGGCTCTCCACTACAGACTGTTCCATTCATTCACTGCGATTCTGCAATTCATCTGACTCTCCGCTCCAGGCAGGTTTTCATTACAGCACTGGTGAATGACCAAGTAATCCAATGCTGGTTTTCAGCCGCCTTTTCACACTCGCAGTGTGCTGTTCAATTGTCTATCCACTCAAACCTGGTCAGCCTTTCATTTTCTTTTCCACAATATCAGACTTCAGAAATCATTGGAATCGCCAGTACAGAATGTTCCATTCATTCACTGCCAATCTGGAATTCATCTGAATCTGCACTCCAGGTAGGCTTTCATTACACCACTTATGAATGTCCAAGTAACACAATGCTGGTTTTCAGCGGTCTGTTCACACTCTAAGCCCTGCTTTTTACTGGGTATCCACACAACTGTGGTCAGCTCTTCATTTTCATGTCCAAACAATCCAGACTTGAGAAATCATTGCAATCTCCAGTACAGAATGTTCCATTCATTCACTGCGAATCTGGAATTCAACTGAATCTCCACTACCTGCAGATTTATCTTACACCACTTGTGAATGTCCAAGTAAAACAATGCTGGTTTTCAGAGGCCTGTTCATGTTCGCAGTCGTGCTGTTCAATTGGCTATCCACTCAACCTGTTTTGCTCCTCATTTTCCTGTGCACACAACCCAGCCTTCAGAAATCATTGTAATCTCCACTACAGGATGTTCCATTCATTCACTGGGAATCTGGAATTCATCTGAATCTGCACTCCACGCAGGCTTTCGTTACACCACTGCTGAAAGTCGAAGTAATGCAATACTGGTTTTCAGTGGTCTGTTCACATTCGAAGCCGAGGCTTTTTACAGGCTATCCACTCAACACTGGTCAGCTCTTCATTTTCGTGTCCCCACAATCCAGATTTCAGAAATCATTGCAATCTCCACTACAGAATGTTCCATTCATTCACTGCGAGTCTGGAGTTTATCTGATTCTCCACTCCCGCCTGGTTAACATTACACCACTTGTGAATGTCCAAGTAAGCCAATGCTGGTTTTCAGAGGCCTGTTCATACTCGCAGCCGTGCTGTTTAATTGACAATTCACTCCACCCTGTTCAGCTCTTCATTGTCCCACCACACTACCAGCCTTCAGAAATCTTTGTTATCTCCACTACAGAATGTTCCATTCATTCACTGCGAATCTGGAATTCATCTGACTCTCAACTCCACGCAGGTTTTCATTACACCACTGTTGAATGTCCAAGTAACCCAATGCTGGTTTTCAGCGGCCTGTTCATATTCGCAGCCCTGCTGTTTACTTGGCTATCGATTCAAGCCTGGTCAGCTCTTCATTTTCCTGTCCACAAAACACAGGCTTCAGAAATCATTGGAATCTCCTCTACAGAATGTTCCATTCATTCACTGCGAATGTGGAATTCAACTGACTCTCCACTCCATGCAGGTTTTCCTTACACCACTGATGAATGTCCAAGTAACCCAATGCTGGTTTTCAGCTGCATGTTCACACTCGCAGCCATGCTATACAATTGGCTTTCCACTAAATCCTGATTAGTTCTTGATTTTCCTTCCACACGACCCAGCCTTCAGAAATCGTTGGAATCTCCACTAGAGAATGTTCCATTCATTCACTGCGAATCTGGAATTCCTCTGAACCTCCCACTCCCGGCAGGTTTTCGTTACACCACTGTTGAATGTCCAAGTAACCCAATGTTTTAAGTGTTTTCTTCACAAGCGCAGTGGTGCTGTTCAATTGCTATCCACTCAACCCTGGCCAGCTCTACATTTTCCTGTCCACACCACAGAGACTGGAGAAATCATTGTTATCTCCACTACAGAATGTTCCATTCATTCACCAGCGAATCTGGAATTCATCTGAATCTCCACTCCCGCAGGTTTTCGTGACACCACTGGTAAATATCCAGTAAGGCCAATGCTGGGTTTTAAGTGGGCCTGCTCATACTCTCAGCCGTGCTGTTCAATTTGCTATCCACTCAACCCTCTTCAGCTCCATTTTCCTGTCCACATAACCCAAACTTCAGAAACAATTGGTATCTCCTCCACAGAATGTTCCATTTCATTGACGGCAAATCTGAAATTCATCTAATTCTCAACTCCCGTCAGGTTTTCGTTACACCACTTGTGAATGTCCAATTAAGCCAAAGCTGTTTTCAGTGGCTGTTCTACTACGAGACGTGCTGTTCATTTGGCTATCCATTCCACCCTGTTCAGCTCTACAATTTCGTGTCCACAAAACCCAGCCTTCAGAATCATTGGAATCACCACTAGAGAATGTTCCATTCATTCACTGCGAATCTGGAATTCATCTGAATCTCCACTCCGGCAGGTTTTCATTGCACCACTGCTGAATGTTCAAGTAACGCAATGATGGTTTTCAGCGGTCTATTCACACTCGAACCCGAGCTGTTCACGTCTAGCGACTCAACACTGGTGAGTTCTTCTTTTTCCAGTTCAGACAATACAAACCTCAGAAACCATTGCAATCTACACTACAGAATGTTTCATTCATTCAGGCGAATCTGAATTCATCTTGTTCTCCACTCCCAGCAGGTTTTCGTTTCACCACTGGTGAATGTCCAAGCAACCCAAGGCTGGTTTCAGCTGCGTGTTAACACTCGCAGCCGTGCTGTTCAATTGGCTATCCAGTGAACGCTGGTTAGCTCTTGATTTTCTTCCACACACCCGAGCCTGCAGAATCATTCTTATCTCCACTTCAGAATGTTCCATTCGTTCCCTGCGAATCTGGAATTCCTCTGACTCTCCACACCAGGCAAATTTTCCTAACAACACTGTGAATGACCAGGTTAATCCAATGCTGGTTTCAGCGGCTGTTCACACTCACAGCCTTGCTGTTCAATTGGCAATCCAGTCAAACCTAGTCAGCTCTTCATTTTCCTGTCCACACAACCCAGCGTTCAGAATCATTGGAATCTCTCTACAGAAATTTCCATTCATTCACTGTGAATCTGGAAATACTCTGAATCTGCATTCCAGGAAGCTTTCGTTACACCACTGATGAATGTCCAAGTAATGCAATGCTGCTTCTTAGTGGTCTGTTCACACTCGAAACCGTGCTGTTCATTGGCTATCCACTCAATATCGGTCAGCTCTTCAATATCCTGTCCAGACTATCCAGATTCCTAAATGTTGGCAATCACCACTACAGAATGTTCCATTCAATCACGCAAATCTGGAATTCATCAGAGTCTCCACTCCTGGAAGGTTTTCGTGACACCACTGGTAAATGTCCAAGGAAGACAATGCTGGTTTTAAGCCGCCTGCTAACACACTCAGCCGTGCTGTTCAATTTGCTATCCACCCAACCCTATTCAGCTCTACATTTTCCTGTCCTCATAACCAACCTTCAGAAATAATTGGTATCTCCTCCACAGAATGTTCCGTTCATTCACTGCGAATCTTAAATTCATCTGACTCTCAACTCCCGGCGGGTTTTCGTTACACCACTTGTGAATGTCCAAGTAAGCCAATGCTGGTTTTTCAGTGGCCTGTTCATACTAAGAGACGTGCTGTTCATTTGGCTATCCACTCCACCCTGTTCAGCTCTACATTTTCGTGTCCACAAAACCCAGCCTTTCAGAAATCATTGGAATCACCACTAGAGAATGTTCCATTCATTCACTGGCGAATCTGGAATTCCTCTGAACCTCCACTCCTGGCAGGTTTTCGTTACGCCACTGGTGAAATGTCCAAGTAACTCAATACTGTTTTCAGAGGCATGTTCAACTCGCAGAAGTGCTGTTCAATGGGCTATCCACTCAATATTGGTCAGCTCTTCATTTTCCTCTCCACACAAACCAGCCTTCAGAAATCATTGGGCTCTCCACTACAGACTACAGACTGTTCCATTCATTCACTGCGATTCTGCAATTCATCTGACTCTCCGCTCCAGGCAGGTTTTCATTACAGCACTGGTGAATGACCAAGTAATCCAATGCTGGTTTTCAGCCGCCTTTTCACACTCGCAGTGTGCTGTTCAATTGTCTATCCACTCAAACCTGGTCAGCCTTTCATTTTCTTTTCCACAATATCAGACTTCAGAAATCATTGGAATCGCCAGTACAGAATGTTCCATTCATTCACTGCCAATCTGGAATTCATCTGAATCTGCACTCCAGGTAGGCTTTCATTACACCACTTATGAATGTCCAAGTAACACAATGCTGGTTTTCAGCGGTCTGTTCACACTCTAAGCCCTGCTTTTTACTGGGTATCCACACAACTGTGGTCAGCTCTTCATTTTCATGTCCAAACAATCCAGACTTGAGAAATCATTGCAATCTCCAGTACAGAATGTTCCATTCATTCACTGCGAATCTGGAATTCAACTGAATCTCCACTACCTGCAGATTTATCTTACACCACTTGTGAATGTCCAAGTAAAACAATGCTGGTTTTCAGAGGCCTGTTCATGTTCGCAGTCGTGCTGTTCAATTGGCTATCCACTCAACCTGTTTTGCTCCTCATTTTCCTGTGCACACAACCCAGCCTTCAGAAATCATTGTAATCTCCACTACAGGATGTTCCATTCATTCACTGGGAATCTGGAATTCATCTGAATCTGCACTCCACGCAGGCTTTCGTTACACCACTGCTGAAAGTCGAAGTAATGCAATACTGGTTTTCAGTGGTCTGTTCACATTCGAAGCCGAGGCTTTTTACAGGCTATCCACTCAACACTGGTCAGCTCTTCATTTTCGTGTCCCCACAATCCAGATTTCAGAAATCATTGCAATCTCCACTACAGAATGTTCCATTCATTCACTGCGAGTCTGGAGTTTATCTGATTCTCCACTCCCGCCTGGTTAACATTACACCACTTGTGAATGTCCAAGTAAGCCAATGCTGGTTTTCAGAGGCCTGTTCATACTCGCAGCCGTGCTGTTTAATTGACAATTCACTCCACCCTGTTCAGCTCTTCATTGTCCCACCACACTACCAGCCTTCAGAAATCTTTGTTATCTCCACTACAGAATGTTCCATTCATTCACTGCGAATCTGGAATTCATCTGACTCTCAACTCCACGCAGGTTTTCATTACACCACTGTTGAATGTCCAAGTAACCCAATGCTGGTTTTCAGCGGCCTGTTCATATTCGCAGCCCTGCTGTTTACTTGGCTATCGATTCAAGCCTGGTCAGCTCTTCATTTTCCTGTCCACACAACACAGGCTTCAGAAATCATTGGAATCTCCTCTACAGAATGTTCCATTCATTCACTGCGAATGTGGAATTCAACTGACTCTCCACTCCATGCAGGTTTTCCTTACACCACTGATGAATGTCCAAGTAACCCAATGCTGGTTTTCAGCTGCATGTTCACACTCGCAGCCATGCTATACAATTGGCTTTCCACTAAATCCTGATTAGTTCTTGATTTTCCTTCCACACGACCCAGCCTTCAGAAATCGTTGGAATCTCCACTAGAGAATGTTCCATTCATTCACTGCGAATCTGGAATTCCTCTGAACCTCCACTCCCGGCAGGTTTTCGTTACACCACTGTTGAATGTCCAAGTAACCCAATGTTTTAAGTGTTTTCTTCACAAGCGCAGTGGTGCTGTTCAATTGGCTATCCACTCAACCCTGGCCAGCTCTACATTTTCCTGTCCACACCACAGAGACTGGAGAAATCATTGTTATCTCCACTACAGAATGTTCCATTCATTCACAGCGAATCTGGAATTCATCTGAATCTCCACTCCCGGCAGGTTTTCGTGACACCACTGGTAAATATCCAAGTAAGCCAATGCTGGTTTTAAGTGGCCTGCTCCTACTCTCAGCCGTGCTGTTCAATTTGCTATCCACTCAACCCTCTTCAGCTCCATTTTCCTGTCCACATAACCCAAACTTCAGAAACAATTGGTATCTCCTCCACAGAATGTTCCATTCATTGACGGCAAATCTGAAATTCATCTAATTCTCAACTCCCGTCAGGTTTTCGTTACACCACTTGTGAATGTCCAATTAAGCCAAAGCTGGTTTTCAGTGGCCTGTTCTTACTACGAGACGTGCTGTTCATTTGGCTATCCATTCCACCCTGTTCAGCTCTACATTTTCGTGTCCACAAAACCCAGCCTTCAGAAATCATTGGAATCACCACTAGAGAATGTTCCATTCATTCACTGCGAATCTGGAATTCATCTGAATCTCCACTCCCGGCAGGTTTTCATTGCACCACTGCTGAATGTTCAAGTAACGCAATGATGGTTTTCAGCGGTCTATTCACACTCGAACCCGTGCTGTTCACGGTCTAGCGACTCAACACTGGTGAGTTCTTCTTTTTCCAGTTCAGACAATACAAACCTCAGAAACCATTGCAATCTACACTACAGAATGTTTCATTCATTCAGGCGAATCTTGAATTCATCTTGTTCTCCACTCCCAGCAGGTTTTCGTTTCACCACTGGTGAATGTCCAAGCAACCCAAGGCTGGTTTCAGCTGCGTGTTAACACTCGCAGCCGTGCTGTTCAATTGGCTATCCAGTGAACGCTGGTTAGCTCTTGATTTTCCTTCCACACACCGAGCCTTCAGAAATCATTCTTATCTCCACTTCAGAATGTTCCATTCGTTCCCTGCGAATCTGGAATTCCTCTGACTCTCCACACCAGGCAGATTTTCCTAACAACACTGGTGAATGACCAGGTAATCCAATGCTGGTTTTCAGCGGCTGTTCACACTCACAGCCTTGCTGTTCAATTGGCAATCCAGTCAAACCTAGTCAGCTCTTCATTTTCCTGTCCACACAACCCAGCGTTCAGAAATCATTGGAATCTCTACTACAGAAATTTCCATTCATTCACTGTGAATCTGGAAATACTCTGAATCTGCATTCCAGGAAGGCTTTCGTTACACCACTGATGAATGTCCAAGTAATGCAATGCTGCTTCTTAGTGGTCTGTTCACACTCGAAACCGTGCTGTTCATTGGCTATCCACTCAATATCGGTCAGCTCTTCAATATCCTGTCCAGACTATCCAGATTCCTAAATGTTGGCAATCACCACTACAGAATGTTCCATTCAATCACGCGAATCTGGAATTCATCAGAGTCTCCACTCCTGGAAGGTTTTCGTGACACCACTGGTAAATGTCCAAGGAAGACAATGCTGGTTTTAAGCCGCCTGCTAACACACTCAGCCGTGCTGTTCAATTTGCTATCCACCCAACCCTATTCAGCTCTACATTTTCCTGTCCTCATAACCCAACCTTCAGAAATAATTGGTATCTCCTCCACAGAATGTTCCGTTCATTCACTGCGAATCTTAAATTCATCTGACTCTCAACTCCCGGCGGGTTATCGTTACACCACTTGTGAATGTCCAAGTAAGCCAATGCTGGTTTTCAGTGGCCTGTTCATACTAAGAGACGTGCTGTTCATTTGGCTATCCACTCCACCCTGTTCAGCTCTACATTTTCGTGTCCACAAAACCCAGCCTTCAGAAATCATTGGAATCACCACTAGAGAATGTTCCATTCATTCACTGCGAATCTGGAATTCATCTGAACCTCCACTCCTGGCAGGTTTTCGTTACGCCACTGGTGAATGTCCAAGTAACTCAATACTGGTTTTCAGAGGCATGTTCAACTCGCAGAAGTGCTGTTCAATGGGCTATCCACTCAATATTGGTCAGCTCTTCATTTTCCTCTCCACACAAACCAGCCTTCAGAAATCATTGGGCTCTCCACTACAGACTGTTCCATTCATTCACTGCGATTCTGCAATTCATCTGACTCTCCGCTCCAGGCAGGTTTTCATTACAGCACTGGTGAATGACCAAGTAATCCAATGCTGGTTTTCAGCCGCCTTTTCACACTCGCAGTGTGCTGTTCAATTGTCTATCCACTCAAACCTGGTCAGCCTTTCATTTTCTTTTCCACAATATCAGACTTCAGAAATCATTGGAATCGCCAGTACAGAATGTTCCATTCATTCACTGCCAATCTGGAATTCATCTGAATCTGCACTCCAGGTAGGCTTTCATTACACCACTTATGAATGTCCAAGTAACACAATGCTGGTTTTCAGCGGTCTGTTCACACTCTAAGCCCTGCTTTTTACTGGGTATCCACACAACTGTGGTCAGCTCTTCATTTTCATGTCCAAACAATCCAGACTTGAGAAATCATTGCAATCTCCAGTACAGAATGTTCCATTCATTCACTGCGAATCTGGAATTCAACTGAATCTCCACTACCTGCAGATTTATCTTACACCACTTGTGAATGTCCAAGTAAAACAATGCTGGTTTTCAGAGGCCTGTTCATGTTCGCAGTCGTGCTGTTCAATTGGCTATCCACTCAACCTGTTTTGCTCCTCATTTTCCTGTGCACACAACCCAGCCTTCAGAAATCATTGTAATCTCCACTACAGGATGTTCCATTCATTCACTGGGAATCTGGAATTCATCTGAATCTGCACTCCACGCAGGCTTTCGTTACACCACTGCTGAAAGTCGAAGTAATGCAATACTGGTTTTCAGTGGTCTGTTCACATTCGAAGCCGAGGCTTTTTACAGGCTATCCACTCAACACTGGTCAGCTCTTCATTTTCGTGTCCCCACAATCCAGATTTCAGAAATCATTGCAATCTCCACTACAGAATGTTCCATTCATTCACTGCGAGTCTGGAGTTTATCTGATTCTCCACTCCCGCCTGGTTAACATTACACCACTTGTGAATGTCCAAGTAAGCCAATGCTGGTTTTCAGAGGCCTGTTCATACTCGCAGCCGTGCTGTTTAATTGACAATTCACTCCACCCTGTTCAGCTCTTCATTGTCCCACCACACTACCAGCCTTCAGAAATCTTTGTTATCTCCACTACAGAATGTTCCATTCATTCACTGCGAATCTGGAATTCATCTGACTCTCAACTCCACGCAGGTTTTCATTACACCACTGTTGAATGTCCAAGTAACCCAATGCCGGTTTTCAGCGGCCTGTTCATATTCGCAGCCCTGCTGTTTACTTGGCTATCGATTCAAGCCTGGTCAGCTCTTCATTTTCCTGTCCACACAACACAGGCTTCAGAAATCATTGGAATCTCCTCTACAGAATGTTCCATTCATTCACTGCGAATGTGGAATTCAACTGACTCTCCACTCCATGCAGGTTTTCCTTACACCACTGATGAATGTCCAAGTAACCCAATGCTGGTTTTCAGCTGCATGTTCACACTCGCAGCCATGCTATACAATTGGCTTTCCACTAAATCCTGATTAGTTCTTGATTTTCCTTCCACACGACCCAGCCTTCAGAAATCGTTGGAATCTCCACCAGAGAATGTTCCATTCATTCACTGCGAATCTGGAATTCCTCTGAACCTCCACTCCCGGCAGGTTTTCGTTACACCACTGTTGAATGTCCAAGTAACCCAATGTTTTAAGTGTTTTCTTCACAAGCGCAGTGGTGCTGTTCAATTGGCTATCCACTCAACCCTGGCCAGCTCTACATTTTCCTGTCCACACCACAGAGACTGGAGAAATCATTGTTATCTCCACTACAGAATGTTCCATTCATTCACAGCGAATCTGGAATTCATCTGAATCTCCACTCCCGGCAGGTTTTCGTGACACCACTGGTAAATATCCAAGTAAGCCAATGCTGGTTTTAAGTGGCCTGCTCCTACTCTCAGCCGTGCTGTTCAATTTGCTATCCACTCAACCCTCTTCAGCTCCATTTTCCTGTCCACATAACCCAAACTTCAGAAACAATTGGTATCTCCTCCACAGAATGTTCCATTCATTGACGGCAAATCTGAAATTCATCTAATTCTCAACTCCCGTCAGGTTTTCGTTACACCACTTGTGAATGTCCAATTAAGCCAAAGCTGGTTTTCAGTGGCCTGTTCTTACTACGAGACGTGCTGTTCATTTGGCTATCCATTCCACCCTGTTCAGCTCTACATTTTCGTGTCCACAAAACCCAGCCTTCAGAAATCATTGGAATCACCACTAGAGAATGTTCCATTCATTCACTGCGAATCTGGAATTCATCTGAATCTCCACTCCCGGCAGGTTTTCATTGCACCACTGCTGAATGTTCAAGTAACGCAATGATGGTTTTCAGCGGTCTATTCACACTCGAACCCGTGCTGTTCACGGTCTAGCGACTCAACACTGGTGAGTTCTTCTTTTTCCAGTTCAGACAATACAAACCTCAGAAACCATTGCAATCTACACTACAGAATGTTTCATTCATTCAGGCGAATCTTGAATTCATCTTGTTCTCCACTCCCAGCAGGTTTTCGTTTCACCACTGGTGAATGTCCAAGCAACCCAAGGCTGGTTTCAGCTGCGTGTTAACACTCGCAGCCGTGCTGTTCAATTGGCTATCCAGTGAACGCTGGTTAGCTCTTGATTTTCCTTCCACACACCGAGCCTTCAGAAATCATTCTTATCTCCACTTCAGAATGTTCCATTCGTTCCCTGCGAATCTGGAATTCCTCTGACTCTCCACACCAGGCAGATTTTCCTAACAACACTGGTGAATGACCAGGTAATCCAATGCTGGTTTTCAGCGGCTGTTCACACTCACAGCCTTGCTGTTCAATTGGCAATCCAGTCAAACCTAGTCAGCTCTACATTTTCCTGTCCACACAACCCAGCGTTCAGAAATCATTGGAATCTCTACTACAGAAATTTCCATTCATTCACTGTGAATCTGGAAATACTCTGAATCTGCATTCCAGGAAGGCTTTCGTTACACCACTGATGAATGTCCAAGTAACGCAATGCTGCTTCTTAGTGGTCTGTTCACACTCGAAACCGTGCTGTTCATTGGCTATCCACTCAATATCGGTCAGCTCTTCAATATCCTGTCCAGACTATCCAGATTCCTAAATGTTGGCAATCACCACTACAGAATGTTCCATTCAATCACGCGAATCTGGAATTCATCAGAGTCTCCACTCCTGGAAGGTTTTCGTGACACCACTGGTAAATGTCCAAGGAAGACAATGCTGGTTTTAAGCCGCCTGCTAACACACTCAGCCGTGCTGTTCAATTTGCTATCCACCCAACCCTATTCAGCTCTACATTTTCCTGTCCTCATAACCCAACCTTCAGAAATAATTGGTATCTCCTCCACAGAATGTTCCGTTCATTCACTGCGAATCTTAAATTCATCTGACTCTCAACTCCCGGCGGGTTATCGTTACACCACTTGTGAATGTCCAAGTAAGCCAATGCTGGTTTTCAGTGGCCTGTTCATACTAAGAGACGTGCTGTTCATTTGGCTATCCACTCCACCCTGTTCAGCTCTACATTTTCGTGTCCACAAAACCCAGCCTTCAGAAATCATTGGAATCACCACTAGAGAATGTTCCATTCATTCACTGCGAATCTGGAATTCCTCTGAACCTCCACTCCTGGCAGGTTTTCGTTACGCCACTGGTGAATGTCCAAGTAACTCAATACTGGTTTTCAGAGGCATGTTCAACTCGCAGAAGTGCTGTTCAATGGGCTATCCACTCAATATTGGTCAGCTCTTCATTTTCCTCTCCACACAAACCAGCCTTCAGAAATCATTGGGCTCTCCACTACAGACTGTTCCATTCATTCACTGCGATTCTGCAATTCATCTGACTCTCCGCTCCAGGCAGGTTTTCATTACAGCACTGGTGAATGACCAAGTAATCCAATGCTGGTTTTCAGCCGCCTTTTCACACTCGCAGTGTGCTGTTCAATTGTCTATCCACTCAAACCTGGTCAGCCTTTCATTTTCTTTTCCACAATATCAGACTTCAGAAATCATTGGAATCGCCAGTACAGAATGTTCCATTCATTCACTGCCAATCTGGAATTCATCTGAATCTGCACTCCAGGTAGGCTTTCATTACACCACTTATGAATGTCCAAGTAACACAATGCTGGTTTTCAGCGGTCTGTTCACACTCTAAGCCCTGCTTTTTACTGGGTATCCACACAACTGTGGTCAGCTCTTCATTTTCATGTCCAAACAATCCAGACTTGAGAAATCATTGCAATCTCCAGTACAGAATGTTCCATTCATTCACTGCGAATCTGGAATTCAACTGAATCTCCACTACCTGCAGATTTATCTTACACCACTTGTGAATGTCCAAGTAAAACAATGCTGGTTTTCAGAGGCCTGTTCATGTTCGCAGTCGTGCTGTTCAATTGGCTATCCACTCAACCTGTTTTGCTCCTCATTTTCCTGTGCACACAACCCAGCCTTCAGAAATCATTGTAATCTCCACTACAGGATGTTCCATTCATTCACTGGGAATCTGGAATACATCTGAATCTGCACTCCACGCAGGCTTTCGTTACACCACTGCTGAAAGTCGAAGTAATGCAATACTGGTTTTCAGTGGTCTGTTCACATTCGAAGCCGAGGCTTTTTACAGGCTATCCACTCAACACTGGTCAGCTCTTCATTTTCGTGTCCCCACAATCCAGATTTCAGAAATCATTGCAATCTCCACTACAGAATGTTCCATTCATTCACTGCGAGTCTGGAGTTTATCTGATTCTCCACTCCCGCCTGGTTAACATTACACCACTTGTGAATGTCCAAGTAAGCCAATGCTGGTTTTCAGAGGCCTGTTCATACTCGCAGCCGTGCTGTTTAATTGACAATTCACTCCACCCTGTTCAGCTCTTCATTGTCCCACCACACTAGCAGCCTTCAGAAATCTTTGTTATCTCCACTACAGAATGTTCCATTCATTCACTGCGAATCTGGAATTCATCTGACTCTCAACTCCACGCAGGTTTTCATTACACCACTGTTGAATGTCCAAGTAACCCAATGCTGGTTTTCAGCGGCCTGTTCATATTCGCAGCCCTGCTGTTTACTTGGCTATCGATTCAAGCCTGGTCAGCTCTTCATTTTCCTGTCCACACAACACAGGCTTCAGAAATCATTGGAATCTCCTCTACAGAATGTTCCATTCATTCACTGCGAATGTGGAATTCAACTGACTCTCCACTCCATGCAGGTTTTCCTTACACCACTGATGAATGTCCAAGTAACCCAATGCTGGTTTTCAGCTGCATGTTCACACTCGCAGCCATGCTATACAATTGGCTTTCCACTAAATCCTGATTAGTTCTTGATTTTCCTTCCACACGACCCAGCCTTCAGAAATCGTTGGAATCTCCACCAGAGAATGTTCCATTCATTCACTGCGAATCTGGAATTCCTCTGAACCTCCACTCCCGGCAGGTTTTCGTTACACCACTGTTGAATGTCCAAGTAACCCAATGTTTTAATTGTTTTCTTCACAAGCGCAGTGGTGCTGTTCAATTGGCTATCCACTCAACCCTGGCCAGCTCTACATTTTCCTGTCCACACCACAGAGACTGGAGAAATCATTGTTATCTCCACTACAGAATGTTCCATTCATTCACAGCGAATCTGGAATTCATCTGAATCTCCACTCCCGGCAGGTTTTCGTGACACCACTGGTAAATATCCAAGTAAGCCAATGCTGGTTTTAAGTGGCCTGCTCATACTCTCAGCCGTGCTGTTCAATTTGCTATCCACTCAACCCTCTTCAGCTCCATTTTCCTGTCCACATAACCCAAACTTCAGAAACAATTGGTATCTCCTCCACAGAATGTTCCATTCATTGACGGCAAATCTGAAATTCATCTAATTCTCAACTCCCGTCAGGTTTTCGTTACACCACTTGTGAATGTCCAATTAAGCCAAAGCTGGTTTTCAGTGGCCTGTTCTTACTACGAGACGTGCTGTTCATTTGGCTATCCATTCCACCCTGTTCAGCTCTACATTTTCGTGTCCACAAAACCCAGCCTTCAGAAATCATTGGAATCACCACTAGAGAATGTTCCATTCATTCACTGCGAATCTGGAATTCATCTGAATCTCCACTCCCGGCAGGTTTTCATTGCACCACTGCTGAATGTTCAAGTAACGCAATGATGGTTTTCAGCGGTCTATTCACACTCGAACCCGTGCTGTTCACGGTCTAGCGACTCAACACTGGTGAGTTCTTCTTTTTCCAGTTCAGACAATACAAACCTCAGAAACCATTGCAATCTACACTACAGAATGTTTCATTCATTCAGGCGAATCTTGAATTCATCTTGTTCTCCACTCCCAGCAGGTTTTCGTTTCACCACTGGTGAATGTCCAAGCAACCCAAGGCTGGTTTCAGCTGCGTGTTAACACTCGCAGCCGTGCTGTTCAATTGGCTATCCAGTGAACGTTGGTTAGCTCTTGATTTTCCTTCCACACACCGAGCCTTCAGAAATCATTCTTATCTCCACTTCAGAATGTTCCATTCGTTCCCTGCGAATCTGGAATTCCTCTGACTCTCCACACCAGGCAGATTTTCCTAACAACACTGGTGAATGACCAGGTAATCCAATGCTGGTTTTCAGCAGCTGTTCACACTCACAGCCTTGCTGTTCAATTGGCAATCCAGTCAAACCTAGTCAGCTCTTCATTTTCCTGTCCACACAACCCAGCGTTCAGAAATCATTGGAATCTCTACTACAGAAATTTCCATTCATTCACTGTGAATCTGGAAATACTCTGAATCTGCATTCCAGGAAGTCTTTCGTTACACCACTGATGAATGTCCAAGTAATGCAATGCTGCTTCTTAGTGGTCTGTTCACACTCGAAACCGTGCTGTTCATTGGCTATCCACTCAATATCGGTCAGCTCTTCAATATCCTGTCCAGACTATCCAGATTCCTAAATGTTGGCAATCACCACTACAGAATGTTCCATTCAATCACGCGAATCTGGAATTCATCAGAGTCTCCACTCCTGGAAGGATTTCGTGACACCACTGGTAAATGTCCAAGGAAGACAATGCTGGTTTTAAGCCGCCTGCTAACACACTCAGCCGTGCTGTTCAATTTGCTATCCACCCAACCCTATTCAGCTCTACATTTTCCTGTCCTCATAACCCAACCTTCAGAAATAATTGGTATCTCCTCCACAGAATGTTCCGTTCATTCACTGCGAATCTTAAATTCATCTGACTCTCAACTCCCGGCGGGTTATCGTTACACCACTTGTGAATGTCCAAGTAAGCCAATGCTGGTTTTCAGTGGCCTGTTCATACTAAGAGACGTGCTGTTCATTTGGCTATCCACTCCACCCTGTTCAGCTCTACATTTTCGTGTCCACAAAACCCAGCCTTCAGAAATCATTGGAATCACCACTAGAGAATGTTCCATTCATTCACTGCGAATCTGGAATTCATCTGAACCTCCACTCCTGGCAGGTTTTCGTTACGCCACTGGTGAATGTCCAAGTAACTCAATACTGGTTTTCAGAGGCATGTTCAACTCGCAGAAGTGCTGTTCAATGGGCTATCCACTCAATATTGGTCAGCTCTTCATTTTCCTCTCCACACAAACCAGCCTTCAGAAATCATTGGGCTCTCCACTACAGACTGTTCCATTCATTCACTGCGATTCTGCAATTCATCTGACTCTCCGCTCCAGGCAGGTTTTCATTACAGCACTGGTGAATGACCAAGTAATCCAATGCTGGTTTTCAGCCGCCTTTTCACACTCGCAGTGTGCTGTTCAATTGTCTATCCACTCAAACCTGGTCAGCCTTTCATTTTCTTTTCCACAATATCAGACTTCAGAAATCATTGGAATCGCCAGTACAGAATGTTCCATTCATTCACTGCCAATCTGGAATTCATCTGAATCTGCACTCCAGGTAGGCTTTCATTACACCACTTATGAATGTCCAAGTAACACAATGCTGGTTTTCAGCGGTCTGTTCACACTCTAAGCCCTGCTTTTTACTGGGTATCCACACAACTGTGGTCAGCTCTTCATTTTCATGTCCAAACAATCCAGACTTGAGAAATCATTGCAATCTCCAGTACAGAATGTTCCATTCATTCACTGCGAATCTGGAATTCAACTGAATCTCCACTACCTGCAGATTTATCTTACACCACTTGTGAATGTCCAAGTAAAACAATGCTGGTTTTCAGAGGCCTGTTCATGTTCGCAGTCGTGCTGTTCAATTGGCTATCCACTCAACCTGTTTTGCTCCTCATTTTCCTGTGCACACAACCCAGCCTTCAGAAATCATTGTAATCTCCACTACAGGATGTTCCATTCATTCACTGGGAATCTGGAATTCATCTGAATCTGCACTCCACGCAGGCTTTCGTTACACCACTGCTGAAAGTCGAAGTAATGCAATACTGGTTTTCAGTGGTCTGTTCACATTCGAAGCCGAGGCTTTTTACAGGCTATCCACTCAACACTGGTCAGCTCTTCATTTTCGTGTCCCCACAATCCAGATTTCAGAAATCATTGCAATCTCCACTACAGAATGTTCCATTCATTCACTGCGAGTCTGGAGTTTATCTGATTCTCCACTCCCGCCTGGTTAACATTACACCACTTGTGAATGTCCAAGTAAGCCAATGCTGGTTTTCAGAGGCCTGTTCATACTCGCAGCCGTGCTGTTTAATTGACAATTCACTCCACCCTGTTCAGCTCTTCATTGTCCCACCACACTACCAGCCTTCAGAAATCTTTGTTATCTCCACTACAGAATGTTCCATTCATTCACTGCGAATCTGGAATTCATCTGACTCTCAACTCCACGCAGGTTTTCATTACACCACTGTTGAATGTCCAAGTAACCCAATGCTGGTTTTCAGCGGCCTGTTCATATTCGCAGCCCTGCTGTTTACTTGGCTATCGATTCAAGCCTGGTCAGCTCTTCATTTTCCTGTCCACACAACACAGGCTTCAGAAATCATTGGAATCTCCTCTACAGAATGTTCCATTCATTCACTGCGAATGTGGAATTCAACTGACTCTCCACTCCATGCAGGTTTTCCTTACACCACTGATGAATGTCCAAGTAACCCAATGCTGGTTTTCAGCTGCATGTTCACACTCGCAGCCATGCTATACAATTGGCTTTCCACTAAATCCTGATTAGTTCTTGATTTTCCTTCCACACGACCCAGCCTTCAGAAATCGTTGGAATCTCCACTAGAGAATGTTCCATTCATTCACTGCGAATCTGGAATTCCTCTGAACCTCCACTCCCGGCAGGTTTTCGTTACACCACTGTTGAATGTCCAAGTAACCCAATGTTTTAAGTGTTTTCTTCACAAGCGCAGTGGTGCTGTTCAATTGGCTATCCACTCAACCCTGGCCAGCTCTACATTTTCCTGTCCACACCACAGAGACTGGAGAAATCATTGTTATCTCCACTACAGAATGTTCCATTCATTCACAGCGAATCTGGAATTCATCTGAATCTCCACTCCCGGCAGGTTTTCGTGACACCACTGGTAAATATCCAAGTAAGCCAATGCTGGTTTTAAGTGGCCTGCTCCTACTCTCAGCCGTGCTGTTCAATTTGCTATCCACTCAACCCTCTTCAGCTCCATTTTCCTGTCCACATAACCCAAACTTCAGAAACAATTGGTATCTCCTCCACAGAATGTTCCATTCATTGACGGCAAATCTGAAATTCATCTAATTCTCAACTCCCGTCAGGTTTTCGTTACACCACTTGTGAATGTCCAATTAAGCCAAAGCTGGTTTTCAGTGGCCTGTTCTTACTACGAGACGTGCTGTTCATTTGGCTATCCATTCCACCCTGTTCAGCTCTACATTTTCGTGTCCACAAAACCCAGCCTTCAGAAATCATTGGAATCACCACTAGAGAATGTTCCATTCATTCACTGCGAATCTGGAATTCATCTGAATCTCCACTCCCGGCAGGTTTTCATTGCACCACTGCTGAATGTTCAAGTAACGCAATGATGGTTTTCAGCGGTCTATTCACACTCGAACCCGTGCTGTTCACGGTCTAGCGACTCAACACTGGTGAGTTCTTCTTTTTCCAGTTCAGACAATACAAACCTCAGAAACCATTGCAATCTACACTACAGAATGTTTCATTCATTCAGGCGAATCTTGAATTCATCTTGTTCTCCACTCCCAGCAGGTTTTCGTTTCACCACTGGTGAATGTCCAAGCAACCCAAGGCTGGTTTCAGCTGCGTGTTAACACTCGCAGCCGTGCTGTTCAATTGGCTATCCAGTGAACGCTGGTTAGCTCTTGATTTTCCTTCCACACACCGAGCCTTCAGAAATCATTCTTATCTCCACTTCAGAATGTTCCATTCGTTCCCTGCGAATCTGGAATTCCTCTGACTCTCCACACCAGGCAGATTTTCCTAACAACACTGGTGAATGACCAGGTAATCCAATGCTGGTTTTCAGCGGCTGTTCACACTCACAGCCTTGCTGTTCAATTGGCAATCCAGTCAAACCTAGTCAGCTCTTCATTTTCCTGTCCACACAACCCAGCGTTCAGAAATCATTGGAATCTCTACTACAGAAATTTCCATTCATTCACTGTGAATCTGGAAATACTCTGAATCTGCATTCCAGGAAGGCTTTCGTTACACCACTGATGAATGTCCAAGTAATGCAATGCTGCTTCTTAGTGGTCTGTTCACACTCGAAACCGTGCTGTTCATTGGCTATCCACTCAATATCGGTCAGCTCTTCAATATCCTGTCCAGACTATCCAGATTCCTAAATGTTGGCAATCACCACTACAGAATGTTCCATTCAATCACGCGAATCTGGAATTCATCAGAGTCTCCACTCCTGGAAGGTTTTCGTGACACCACTGGTAAATGTCCAAGGAAGACAATGCTGGTTTTAAGCCGCCTGCTAACACACTCAGCCGTGCTGTTCAATTTGCTATCCACCCAACCCTATTCAGCTCTACATTTTCCTGTCCTCATAACCCAACCTTCAGAAATAATTGGTATCTCCTCCACAGAATGTTCCGTTCATTCACTGCGAATCTTAAATTCATCTGACTCTCAACTCCCGGCGGGTTATCGTTACACCACTTGTGAATGTCCAAGTAAGCCAATGCTGGTTTTCAGTGGCCTGTTCATACTAAGAGACGTGCTGTTCATTTGGCTATCCACTCCACCCTGTTCAGCTCTACATTTTCGTGTCCACAAAACCCAGCCTTCAGAAATCATTGGAATCACCACTAGAGAATGTTCCATTCATTCACTGCGAATCTGGAATTCCTCTGAACCTCCACTCCTGGCAGGTTTTCGTTACGCCACTGGTGAATGTCCAAGTAACTCAATACTGGTTTTCAGAGGCATGTTCAACTCGCAGAAGTGCTGTTCAATGGGCTATCCACTCAATATTGGTCAGCTCTTCATTTTCCTCTCCACACAAACCAGCCTTCAGAAATCATTGGGCTCTCCACTACAGACTGTTCCATTCATTCACTGCGATTCTGCAATTCATCTGACTCTCCGCTCCAGGCAGGTTTTCATTACAGCACTGGTGAATGACCAAGTAATCCAATGCTGGTTTTCAGCCGCCTTTTCACACTCGCAGTGTGCTGTTCAATTGTCTATCCACTCAAACCTGGTCAGCCTTTCATTTTCTTTTCCACAATATCAGACTTCAGAAATCATTGGAATCGCCAGTACAGAATGTTCCATTCATTCACTGCCAATCTGGAATTCATCTGAATCTGCACTCCAGGTAGGCTTTCATTACACCACTTATGAATGTCCAAGTAACACAATGCTGGTTTTCAGCGGTCTGTTCACACTCTAAGCCCTGCTTTTTACTGGGTATCCACACAACTGTGGTCAGCTCTTCATTTTCATGTCCAAACAATCCAGACTTGAGAAATCATTGCAATCTCCAGTACAGAATGTTCCATTCATTCACTGCGAATCTGGAATTCAACTGAATCTCCACTACCTGCAGATTTATCTTACACCACTTGTGAATGTCCAAGTAAAACAATGCTGGTTTTCAGAGGCCTGTTCATGTTCGCAGTCGTGCTGTTCAATTGGCTATCCACTCAACCTGTTTTGCTCCTCATTTTCCTGTGCACACAACCCAGCCTTCAGAAATCATTGTAATCTCCACTACAGGATGTTCCATTCATTCACTGGGAATCTGGAATTCATCTGAATCTGCACTCCACGCAGGCTTTCGTTACACCACTGCTGAAAGTCGAAGTAATGCAATACTGGTTTTCAGTGGTCTGTTCACATTCGAAGCCGAGGCTTTTTACAGGCTATCCACTCAACACTGGTCAGCTCTTCATTTTCGTGTCCCCACAATCCAGATTTCAGAAATCATTGCAATCTCCACTACAGAATGTTCCATTCATTCACTGCGAGTCTGGAGTTTATCTGATTCTCCACTCCCGCCTGGTTAACATTACACCACTTGTGAATGTCCAAGTAAGCCAATGCTGGTTTTCAGAGGCCTGTTCATACTCGCAGCCGTGCTGTTTAATTGACAATTCACTCCACCCTGTTCAGCTCTTCATTGTCCCACCACACTACCAGCCTTCAGAAATCTTTGTTATCTCCACTACAGAATGTTCCATTCATTCACTGCGAATCTGGAATTCATCTGACTCTCAACTCCACGCAGGTTTTCATTACACCACTGTTGAATGTCCAAGTAACCCAATGCTGGTTTTCAGCGGCCTGTTCATATTCGCAGCCCTGCTGTTTACTTGGCTATCGATTCAAGCCTGGTCAGCTCTTCATTTTCCTGTCCACACAACACAGGCTTCAGAAATCATTGGAATCTCCTCTACAGAATGTTCCATTCATTCACTGCGAATGTGGAATTCAACTGACTCTCCACTCCATGCAGGTTTTCCTTACACCACTGATGAATGTCCAAGTAACCCAATGCTGGTTTTCAGCTGCATGTTCACACTCGCAGCCATGCTATACAATTGGCTTTCCACTAAATCCTGATTAGTTCTTGATTTTCCTTCCACACGACCCAGCCTTCAGAAATCGTTGGAATCTCCACTAGAGAATGTTCCATTCATTCACTGCGAATCTGGAATTCCTCTGAACCTCCACTCCCGGCAGGTTTTCGTTACACCACTGTTGAATGTCCAAGTAACCCAATGTTTTAAGTGTTTTCTTCACAAGCGCAGTGGTGCTGTTCAATTGGCTATCCACTCAACCCTGGCCAGCTCTACATTTTCCTGTCCACACCACAGAGACTGGAGAAATCATTGTTATCTCCACTACAGAATGTTCCATTCATTCACAGCGAATCTGGAATTCATCTGAATCTCCACTCCCGGCAGGTTTTCGTGACACCACTGGTAAATATCCAAGTAAGCCAATGCTGGTTTTAAGTGGCCTGCTCATACTCTCAGCCGTGCTGTTCAATTTGCTATCCACTCAACCCTCTTCAGCTCCATTTTCCTGTCCACATAACCCAAACTTCAGAAACAATTGGTATCTCCTCCACAGAATGTTCCATTCATTGACGGCAAATCTGAAATTCATCTAATTCTCAACTCCCGTCAGGTTTTCGTTACACCACTTGTGAATGTCCAATTAAGCCAAAGCTGGTTTTCAGTGGCCTGTTCTTACTACGAGACGTGCTGTTCATTTGGCTATCCATTCCACCCTGTTCAGCTCTACATTTTCGTGTCCACAAAACCCAGCCTTCAGAAATCATTGGAATCACCACTAGAGAATGTTCCATTCATTCACTGCGAATCTGGAATTCATCTGAATCTCCACTCCCGGCAGGTTTTCATTGCACCACTGCTGAATGTTCAAGTAACGCAATGATGGTTTTCAGCGGTCTATTCACACTCGAACCCGTGCTGTTCACGGTCTAGCGACTCAACACTGGTGAGTTCTTCTTTTTCCAGTTCAGACAATACAAACCTCAGAAACCATTGCAATCTACACTACAGAATGTTTCATTCATTCAGGCGAATCTTGAATTCATCTTGTTCTCCACTCCCAGCAGGTTTTCGTTTCACCACTGGTGAATGTCCAAGCAACCCAAGGCTGGTTTCAGCTGCGTGTTAACACTCGCAGCCGTGCTGTTCAATTGGCTATCCAGTGAACGCTGGTTAGCTCTTGATTTTCCTTCCACACACCGAGCCTTCAGAAATCATTCTTATCTCCACTTCAGAATGTTCCATTCGTTCCCTGCGAATCTGGAATTCCTCTGACTCTCCACACCAGGCAGATTTTCCTAACAACACTGGTGAATGACCAGGTAATCCAATGCTGGTTTTCAGCGGCTGTTCACACTCACAGCCTTGCTGTTCAATTGGCAATCCAGTCAAACCTAGTCAGCTCTTCATTTTCCTGTCCACACAACCCAGCGTTCAGAAATCATTGGAATCTCTACTACAGAAATTTCCATTCATTCACTGTGAATCTGGAAATACTCTGAATCTGCATTCCAGGAAGGCTTTCGTTACACCACTGATGAATGTCCAAGTAATGCAATGCTGCTTCTTAGTGGTCTGTTCACACTCGAAACCGTGCTGTTCATTGGCTATCCACTCAATATCGGTCAGCTCTTCAATATCCTGTCCAGACTATCCAGATTCCTAAATGTTGGCAATCACCACTACAGAATGTTCCATTCAATCACGCGAATCTGGAATTCATCAGAGTCTCCACTCCTGGAAGGTTTTCGTGACACCACTGGTAAATGTCCAAGGAAGACAATGCTGGTTTTAAGCCGCCTGCTAACACACTCAGCCGTGCTGTTCAATTTGCTATCCACCCAACCCTATTCAGCTCTACATTTTCCTGTCCTCATAACCCAACCTTCAGAAATAATTGGTATCTCCTCCACAGAATGTTCCGTTCATTCACTGCGAATCTTAAATTCATCTGACTCTCAACTCCCGGCGGGTTATCGTTACACCACTTGTGAATGTCCAAGTAAGCCAATGCTGGTTTTCAGTGGCCTGTTCATACTAAGAGACGTGCTGTTCATTTGGCTATCCACTCCACCCTGTTCAGCTCTACATTTTCGTGTCCACAAAACCCAGCCTTCAGAAATCATTGGAATCACCACTAGAGAATGTTCCATTCATTCACTGCGAATCTGGAATTCCTCTGAACCTCCACTCCTGGCAGGTTTTCGTTACGCCACTGGTGAATGTCCAAGTAACTCAATACTGGTTTTCAGAGGCATGTTCAACTCGCAGAAGTGCTGTTCAATGGGCTATCCACTCAATATTGGTCAGCTCTTCATTTTCCTCTCCACACAAACCAGCCTTCAGAAATCATTGGGCTCTCCACTACAGACTGTTCCATTCATTCACTGCGATTCTGCAATTCATCTGACTCTCCGCTCCAGGCAGGTTTTCATTACAGCACTGGTGAATGACCAAGTAATCCAATGCTGGTTTTCAGCCGCCTTTTCACACTCGCAGTGTGCTGTTCAATTGTCTATCCACTCAAACCTGGTCAGCCTTTCATTTTCTTTTCCACAATATCAGACTTCAGAAATCATTGGAATCGCCAGTACAGAATGTTCCATTCATTCACTGCCAATCTGGAATTCATCTGAATCTGCACTCCAGGTAGGCTTTCATTACACCACTTATGAATGTCCAAGTAACACAATGCTGGTTTTCAGCGGTCTGTTCACACTCTAAGCCCTGCTTTTTACTGGGTATCCACACAACTGTGGTCAGCTCTTCATTTTCATGTCCAAACAATCCAGACTTGAGAAATCATTGCAATCTCCAGTACAGAATGTTCCATTCATTCACTGCGAATCTGGAATTCAACTGAATCTCCACTACCTGCAGATTTATCTTACACCACTTGTGAATGTCCAAGTAAAACAATGCTGGTTTTCAGAGGCCTGTTCATGTTCGCAGTCGTGCTGTTCAATTGGCTATCCACTCAACCTGTTTTGCTCCTCATTTTCCTGTGCACACAACCCAGCCTTCAGAAATCATTGTAATCTCCACTACAGGATGTTCCATTCATTCACTGGGAATCTGGAATTCATCTGAATCTGCACTCCACGCAGGCTTTCGTTACACCACTGCTGAAAGTCGAAGTAATGCAATACTGGTTTTCAGTGGTCTGTTCACGTTCGAAGCCGAGGCTTTTTACAGGCTATCCACTCAACACTGGTCAGCTCTTCATTTTCGTGTCCCCACAATCCAGATTTCAGAAATCATTGCAATCTCCACTACAGAATGTTCCATTCATTCACTGCGAGTCTGGAGTTTATCTGATTCTCCACTCCCGCCTGGTTAACATTACACCACTTGTGAATGTCCAAGTAAGCCAATGCTGGTTTTCAGAGGCCTGTTCATACTCGCAGCCGTGCTGTTTAATTGACAATTCACTCCACCCTGTTCAGCTCTTCATTGTCCCACCACACTACCAGCCTTCAGAAATCTTTGTTATCTCCACTACAGAATGTTCCATTCATTCACTGCGAATCTGGAATTCATCTGACTCTCAACTCCACGCAGGTTTTCATTACACCACTGTTGAATGTCCAAGTAACCCAATGCTGGTTTTCAGCGGCCTGTTCATATTCGCAGCCCTGCTGTTTACTTGGCTATCGATTCAAGCCTGGTCAGCTCTTCATTTTCCTGTCCACACAACACAGGCTTCAGAAATCATTGGAATCTCCTCTACAGAATGTTCCATTCATTCACTGCGAATGTGGAATTCAACTGACTCTCCACTCCATGCAGGTTTTCCTTACACCACTGATGAATGTCCAAGTAACCCAATGCTGGTTTTCAGCTGCATGTTCACACTCGCAGCCATGCTATACAATTGGCTTTCCACTAAATCCTGATTAGTTCTTGATTTTCCTTCCACACGACCCAGCCTTCAGAAATCGTTGGAATCTCCACTAGAGAATGTTCCATTCATTCACTGCGAATCTGGAATTCCTCTGAACCTCCACTCCCGGCAGGTTTTCGTTACACCACTGTTGAATGTCCAAGTAACCCAATGTTTTAAGTGTTTTCTTCACAAGCGCAGTGGTGCTGTTCAATTGGCTATCCACTCAACCCTGGCCAGCTCTACATTTTCCTGTCCACACCACAGAGACTGGAGAAATCATTGTTATCTCCACTACAGAATGTTCCATTCATTCACAGCGAATCTGGAATTCATCTGAATCTCCACTCCCGGCAGGTTTTCGTGACACCACTGGTAAATATCCAAGTAAGCCAATGCTGGTTTTAAGTGGCCTGCTCCTACTCTCAGCCGTGCTGTTCAATTTGCTATCCACTCAACCCTCTTCAGCTCCATTTTCCTGTCCACATAACCCAAACTTCAGAAACAATTGGTATCTCCTCCACAGAATGTTCCATTCATTGACGGCAAATCTGAAATTCATCTAATTCTCAACTCCCGTCAGGTTTTCGTTACACCACTTGTGAATGTCCAATTAAGCCAAAGCTGGTTTTCAGTGGCCTGTTCTTACTACGAGACGTGCTGTTCATTTGGCTATCCATTCCACCCTGTTCAGCTCTACATTTTCGTGTCCACAAAACCCAGCCTTCAGAAATCATTGGAATCACCACTAGAGAATGTTCCATTCATTCACTGCGAATCTGGAATTCATCTGAATCTCCACTCCCGGCAGGTTTTCATTGCACCACTGCTGAATGTTCAAGTAACGCAATGATGGTTTTCAGCGGTCTATTCACACTCGAACCCGTGCTGTTCACGGTCTAGCGACTCAACACTGGTGAGTTCTTCTTTTTCCAGTTCAGACAATACAAACCTCAGAAACCATTGCAATCTACACTACAGAATGTTTCATTCATTCAGGCGAATCTTGAATTCATCTTGTTCTCCACTCCCAGCAGGTTTTCGTTTCACCACTGGTGAATGTCCAAGCAACCCAAGGCTGGTTTCAGCTGCGTGTTAACACTCGCAGCCGTGCTGTTCAATTGGCTATCCAGTGAACGCTGGTTAGCTCTTGATTTTCCTTCCACACACCGAGCCTTCAGAAATCATTCTTATCTCCACTTCAGAATGTTCCATTCGTTCCCTGCGAATCTGGAATTCCTCTGACTCTCCACACCAGGCAGATTTTCCTAACAACACTGGTGAATGACCAGGTAATCCAATGCTGGTTTTCAGCGGCTGTTCACACTCACAGCCTTGCTGTTCAATTGGCAATCCAGTCAAACCTAGTCAGCTCTTCATTTTCCTGTCCACACAACCCAGCGTTCAGAAATCATTGGAATCTCTACTACAGAAATTTCCATTCATTCACTGTGAATCTGGAAATACTCTGAATCTGCATTCCAGGAAGGCTTTCGTTACACCACTGATGAATGTCCAAGTAATGCAATGCTGCTTCTTAGTGGTCTGTTCACACTCGAAACCGTGCTGTTCATTGGCTATCCACTCAATATCGGTCAGCTCTTCAATATCCTGTCCAGACTATCCAGATTCCTAAATGTTGGCAATCACCACTACAGAATGTTCCATTCAATCACGCGAATCTGGAATTCATCAGAGTCTCCACTCCTGGAAGGTTTTCGTGACACCACTGGTAAATGTCCAAGGAAGACAATGCTGGTTTTAAGCCGCCTGCTAACACACTCAGCCGTGCTGTTCAATTTGCTATCCACCCAACCCTATTCAGCTCTACATTTTCCTGTCCTCATAACCCAACCTTCAGAAATAATTGGTATCTCCTCCACAGAATGTTCCGTTCATTCACTGCGAATCTTAAATTCATCTGACTCTCAACTCCCGGCGGGTTATCGTTACACCACTTGTGAATGTCCAAGTAAGCCAATGCTGGTTTTCAGTGGCCTGTTCATACTAAGAGACGTGCTGTTCATTTGGCTATCCACTCCACCCTGTTCAGCTCTACATTCTCGTGTCCACAAAACCCAGCCTTCAGAAATCATTGGAATCACCACTAGAGAATGTTCCATTCATTCACTGCGAATCTGGAATTCCTCTGAACCTCCACTCCTGGCAGGTTTTCGTTACGCCACTGGTGAATGTCCAAGTAACTCAATACTGGTTTTCAGAGGCATGTTCAACTCGCAGAAGTGCTGTTCAATGGGCTATCCACTCAATATTGGTCAGCTCTTCATTTTCCTCTCCACACAAACCAGCCTTCAGAAATCATTGGGCTCTCCACTACAGACTGTTCCATTCATTCACTGCGATTCTGCAATTCATCTGACTCTCCGCTCCAGGCAGGTTTTCATTACAGCACTGGTGAATGACCAAGTAATCCAATGCTGGTTTTCAGCCGCCTTTTCACACTCGCAGTGTGCTGTTCAATTGTCTATCCACTCAAACCTGGTCAGCCTTTCATTTTCTTTTCCACAATATCAGACTTCAGAAATCATTGGAATCGCCAGTACAGAATGTTCCATTCATTCACTGCCAATCTGGAATTCATCTGAATCTGCACTCCAGGTAGGCTTTCATTACACCACTTATGAATGTCCAAGTAACACAATGCTGGTTTTCAGCGGTCTGTTCACACTCTAAGCCCTGCTTTTTACTGGGTATCCACACAACTGTGGTCAGCTCTTCATTTTCATGTCCAAACAATCCAGACTTGAGAAATCATTGCAATCTCCAGTACAGAATGTTCCATTCATTCACTGCGAATCTGGAATTCAACTGAATCTCCACTACCTGCAGATTTATCTTACACCACTTGTGAATGTCCAAGTAAAACAATGCTGGTTTTCAGAGGCCTGTTCATGTTCGCAGTCGTGCTGTTCAATTGGCTATCCACTCAACCTGTTTTGCTCCTCATTTTCCTGTGCACACAACCCAGCCTTCAGAAATCATTGTAATCTCCACTACAGGATGTTCCATTCATTCACTGGGAATCTGGAATTCATCTGAATCTGCACTCCACGCAGGCTTTCGTTACACCACTGCTGAAAGTCGAAGTAATGCAATACTGGTTTTCAGTGGTCTGTTCACATTCGAAGCCGAGGCTTTTTACAGGCTATCCACTCAACACTGGTCAGCTCTTCATTTTCGTGTCCCCACAATCCAGATTTCAGAAATCATTGCAATCTCCACTACAGAATGTTCCATTCATTCACTGCGAGTCTGGAGTTTATCTGATTCTCCACTCCCGCCTGGTTAACATTACACCACTTGTGAATGTCCAAGTAAGCCAATGCTGGTTTTCAGAGGCCTGTTCATACTCGCAGCCGTGCTGTTTAATTGACAATTCACTCCACCCTGTTCAGCTCTTCATTGTCCCACCACACTACCAGCCTTCAGAAATCTTTGTTATCTCCACTACAGAATGTTCCATTCATTCACTGCGAATCTGGAATTCATCTGACTCTCAACTCCACGCAGGTTTTCATTACACCACTGTTGAATGTCCAAGTAACCCAATGCTGGTTTTCAGCGGCCTGTTCATATTCGCAGCCCTGCTGTTTACTTGGCTATCGATTCAAGCCTGGTCAGCTCTTCATTTTCCTGTCCACACAACACAGGCTTCAGAAATCATTGGAATCTCCTCTACAGAATGTTCCATTCATTCACTGCGAATGTGGAATTCAACTGACTCTCCACTCCATGCAGGTTTTCCTTACACCACTGATGAATGTCCAAGTAACCCAATGCTGGTTTTCAGCTGCATGTTCACACTCGCAGCCATGCTATACAATTGGCTTTCCACTAAATCCTGATTAGTTCTTGATTTTCCTTCCACACGACCCAGCCTTCAGAAATCGTTGGAATCTCCACTAGAGAATGTTCCATTCATTCACTGCGAATCTGGAATTCCTCTGAACCTCCACTCCCGGCAGGTTTTCGTTACACCACTGTTGAATGTCCAAGTAACCCAATGTTTTAAGTGTTTTCTTCACAAGCGCAGTGGTGCTGTTCAATTGGCTATCCACTCAACCCTGGCCAGCTCTAGATTTTCCTGTCCACACCACAGAGACTGGAGAAATCATTGTTATCTCCACTACAGAATGTTCCATTCATTCACAGCGAATCTGGAATTCATCTGAATCTCCACTCCCGGCAGGTTTTCGTGACACCACTGGTAAATATCCAAGTAAGCCAATGCTGGTTTTAAGTGGCCTGCTCCTACTCTCAGCCGTGCTGTTCAATTTGCTATCCACTCAACCCTCTTCAGCTCCATTTTCCTGTCCACATAACCCAAACTTCAGAAACAATTGGTATCTCCTCCACAGAATGTTCCATTCATTGACGGCAAATCTGAAATTCATCTAATTCTCAACTCCCGTCAGGTTTTCGTTACACCACTTGTGAATGTCCAATTAAGCCAAAGCTGGTTTTCAGTGGCCTGTTCTTACTACGAGACGTGCTGTTCATTTGGCTATCCATTCCACCCTGTTCAGCTCTACATTTTCGTGTCCACAAAACCCAGCCTTCAGAAATCATTGGAATCACCACTAGAGAATGTTCCATTCATTCACTGCGAATCTGGAATTCATCTGAATCTCCACTCCCGGCAGGTTTTCATTGCACCACTGCTGAATGTTCAAGTAACGCAATGATGGTTTTCAGCGGTCTATTCACACTCGAACCCGTGCTGTTCACGGTCTAGCGACTCAACACTGGTGAGTTCTTCTTTTTCCAGTTCAGACAATACAAACCTCAGAAACCATTGCAATCTACACTACAGAATGTTTCATTCATTCAGGCGAATCTTGAATTCATCTTGTTCTCCACTCCCAGCAGGTTTTCGTTTCACCACTGGTGAATGTCCAAGCAACCCAAGGCTGGTTTCAGCTGCGTGTTAACACTCGCAGCCGTGCTGTTCAATTGGCTATCCAGTGAACGCTGGTTAGCTCTTGATTTTCCTTCCACACACCGAGCCTTCAGAAATCATTCTTATCTCCACTTCAGAATGTTCCATTCGTTCCCTGCGAATCTGGAATTCCTCTGACTCTCCACACCAGGCAGATTTTCCTAACAACACTGGTGAATGACCAGGTAATCCAATGCTGGTTTTCAGCGGCTGTTCACACTCACAGCCTTGCTGTTCAATTGGCAATCCAGTCAAACCTAGTCAGCTCTTCATTTTCCTGTCCACACAACCCAGCGTTCAGAAATCATTGGAATCTCTACTACAGAAATTTCCATTCATTCACTGTGAATCTGGAAATACTCTGAATCTGCATTCCAGGAAGGCTTTCGTTACACCACTGATGAATGTCCAAGTAATGCAATGCTGCTTCTTAGTGGTCTGTTCACACTCGAAACCGTGCTGTTCATTGGCTATCCACTCAATATCGGTCAGCTCTTCAATATCCTGTCCAGACTATCCAGATTCCTAAATGTTGGCAATCACCACTACAGAATGTTCCATTCAATCACGCGAATCTGGAATTCATCAGAGTCTCCACTCCTGGAAGGTTTTCGTGACACCACTGGTAAATGTCCAAGGAAGACAATGCTGGTTTTAAGCCGCCTGCTAACACACTCAGCCGTGCTGTTCAATTTGCTATCCACCCAACCCTATTCAGCTCTACATTTTCCTGTCCTCATAACCCAACCTTCAGAAATAATTGGTATCTCCTCCACAGAATGTTCCGTTCATTCACTGCGAATCTTAAATTCATCTGACTCTCAACTCCCGGCGGGTTATCGTTACACCACTTGTGAATGTCCAAGTAAGCCAATGCTGGTTTTCAGTGGCCTGTTCATACTAAGAGACGTGCTGTTCATTTGGCTATCCACTCCACCCTGTTCAGCTCTACATTCTCGTGTCCACAAAACCCAGCCTTCAGAAATCATTGGAATCACCACTAGAGAATGTTCCATTCATTCACTGCGAATCTGGAATTCCTCTGAACCTCCACTCCTGGCAGGTTTTCGTTACGCCACTGGTGAATGTCCAAGTAACTCAATACTGGTTTTCAGAGGCATGTTCAACTCGCAGAAGTGCTGTTCAATGGGCTATCCACTCAATATTGGTCAGCTCTTCATTTTCCTCTCCACACAAACCAGCCTTCAGAAATCATTGGGCTCTCCACTACAGACTGTTCCATTCATTCACTGCGATTCTGCAATTCATCTGACTCTCCGCTCCAGGCAGGTTTTCATTACAGCACTGGTGAATGACCAAGTAATCCAATGCTGGTTTTCAGCCGCCTTTTCACACTCGCAGTGTGCTGTTCAATTGTCTATCCACTCAAACCTGGTCAGCCTTTCATTTTCTTTTCCACAATATCAGACTTCAGAAATCATTGGAATCGCCAGTACAGAATGTTCCATTCATTCACTGCCAATCTGGAATTCATCTGAATCTGCACTCCAGGTAGGCTTTCATTACACCACTTATGAATGTCCAAGTAACACAATGCTGGTTTTCAGCGGTCTGTTCACACTCTAAGCCCTGCTTTTTACTGGGTATCCACACAACTGTGGTCAGCTCTTCATTTTCATGTCCAAACAATCCAGACTTGAGAAATCATTGCAATCTCCAGTACAGAATGTTCCATTCATTCACTGCGAATCTGGAATTCAACTGAATCTCCACTACCTGCAGATTTATCTTACACCACTTGTGAATGTCCAAGTAAAACAATGCTGGTTTTCAGAGGCCTGTTCATGTTCGCAGTCGTGCTGTTCAATTGGCTATCCACTCAACCTGTTTTGCTCCTCATTTTCCTGTGCACACAACCCAGCCTTCAGAAATCATTGTAATCTCCACTACAGGATGTTCCATTCATTCACTGGGAATCTGGAATTCATCTGAATCTGCACTCCACGCAGGCTTTCGTTACACCACTGCTGAAAGTCGAAGTAATGCAATACTGGTTTTCAGTGGTCTGTTCACATTCGAAGCCGAGGCTTTTTACAGGCTATCCACTCAACACTGGTCAGCTCTTCATTTTCGTGTCCCCACAATCCAGATTTCAGAAATCATTGCAATCTCCACTACAGAATGTTCCATTCATTCACTGCGAGTCTGGAGTTTATCTGATTCTCCACTCCCGCCTGGTTAACATTACACCACTTGTGAATGTCCAAGTAAGCCAATGCTGGTTTTCAGAGGCCTGTTCATACTCGCAGCCGTGCTGTTTAATTGACAATTCACTCCACCCTGTTCAGCTCTTCATTGTCCCACCACACTACCAGCCTTCAGAAATCTTTGTTATCTCCACTACAGAATGTTCCATTCATTCACTGCGAATCTGGAATTCATCTGACTCTCAACTCCACGCAGGTTTTCATTACACCACTGTTGAATGTCCAAGTAACCCAATGCTGGTTTTCAGCGGCCTGTTCATATTCGCAGCCCTGCTGTTTACTTGGCTATCGATTCAAGCCTGGTCAGCTCTTCATTTTCCTGTCCACACAACACAGGCTTCAGAAATCATTGGAATCTCCTCTACAGAATGTTCCATTCATTCACTGCGAATGTGGAATTCAACTGACTCTCCACTCCATGCAGGTTTTCCTTACACCACTGATGAATGTCCAAGTAACCCAATGCTGGTTTTCAGCTGCATGTTCACACTCGCAGCCATGCTATACAATTGGCTTTCCACTAAATCCTGATTAGTTCTTGATTTTCCTTCCACACGACCCAGCCTTCAGAAATCGTTGGAATCTCCACTAGAGAATGTTCCATTCATTCACTGCGAATCTGGAATTCCTCTGAACCTCCACTCCCGGCAGGTTTTCGTTACACCACTGTTGAATGTCCAAGTAACCCAATGTTTTAAGTGTTTTCTTCACAAGCGCAGTGGTGCTGTTCAATTGGCTATCCACTCAACCCTGGCCAGCTCTACATTTTCCTGTCCACACCACAGAGACTGGAGAAATCATTGTTATCTCCACTACAGAATGTTCCATTCATTCACAGCGAATCTGGAATTCATCTGAATCTCCACTCCCGGCAGGTTTTCGTGACACCACTGGTAAATATCCAAGTAAGCCAATGCTGGTTTTAAGTGGCCTGCTCCTACTCTCAGCCGTGCTGTTCAATTTGCTATCCACTCAACCCTCTTCAGCTCCATTTTCCTGTCCACATAACCCAAACTTCAGAAACAATTGGTATCTCCTCCACAGAATGTTCCATTCATTGACGGCAAATCTGAAATTCATCTAATTCTCAACTCCCGTCAGGTTTTCGTTACACCACTTGTGAATGTCCAATTAAGCCAAAGCTGGTTTTCAGTGGCCTGTTCTTACTACGAGACGTGCTGTTCATTTGGCTATCCATTCCACCCTGTTCAGCTCTACATTTTCGTGTCCACAAAACCCAGCCTTCAGAAATCATTGGAATCACCACTAGAGAATGTTCCATTCATTCACTGCGAATCTGGAATTCATCTGAATCTCCACTCCCGGCAGGTTTTCATTGCACCACTGCTGAATGTTCAAGTAACGCAATGATGGTTTTCAGCGGTCTATTCACACTCGAACCCGTGCTGTTCACGGTCTAGCGACTCAACACTGGTGAGTTCTTCTTTTTCCAGTTCAGACAATACAAACCTCAGAAACCATTGCAATCTACACTACAGAATGTTTCATTCATTCAGGCGAATCTTGAATTCATCTTGTTCTCCACTCCCAGCAGGTTTTCGTTTCACCACTGGTGAATGTCCAAGCAACCCAAGGCTGGTTTCAGCTGCGTGTTAACACTCGCAGCCGTGCTGTTCAATTGGCTATCCAGTGAACGCTGGTTAGCTCTTGATTTTCCTTCCACACACCGAGCCTTCAGAAATCATTCTTATCTCCACTTCAGAATGTTCCATTCGTTCCCTGCGAATCTGGAATTCCTCTGACTCTCCACACCAGGCAGATTTTCCTAACAACACTGGTGAATGACCAGGTAATCCAATGCTGGTTTTCAGCGGCTGTTCACACTCACAGCCTTGCTGTTCAATTGGCAATCCAGTCAAACCTAGTCAGCTCTTCATTTTCCTGTCCACACAACCCAGCGTTCAGAAATCATTGGAATCTCTACTACAGAAATTTCCATTCATTCACTGTGAATCTGGAAATAATCTGAATCTGCATTCCAGGAAGGCTTTCGTTACACCACTGATGAATGTCCAAGTAATGCAATGCTGCTTCTTAGTGGTCTGTTCACACTCGAAACCGTGCTGTTCATTGGCTATCCACTCAATATCGGTCAGCTCTTCAATATCCTGTCCAGACTATCCAGATTCCTAAATGTTGGCAATCACCACTACACAATGTTCCATTCAATCACGCGAATCTGGAATTCATCAGAGTCTCCACTCCTGGAAGGTTTTCGTGACACCACTGGTAAATGTCCAAGGAAGACAATGCTGGTTTTAAGCCGCCTGCTAACACACTCAGCCGTGCTGTTCAATTTGCTATCCACCCAACCCTATTCAGCTCTACATTTTCCTGTCCTCATAACCCAACCTTCAGAAATAATTGGTATCTCCTCCACAGAATGTTCCGTTCATTCACTGCGAATCTTAAATTCATCTGACTCTCAACTCCCGGCGGGTTATCGTTACACCACTTGTGAATGTCCAAGTAAGCCAATGCTGGTTTTCAGTGGCCTGTTCATACTAAGAGACGTGCTGTTCATTTGGCTATCCACTCCACCCTGTTCAGCTCTACATTTTCGTGTCCACAAAACCCAGCCTTCAGAAATCATTGGAATCACCACTAGAGAATGTTCCATTCATTCACTGCGAATCTGGAATTCATCTGAACCTCCACTCCTGGCAGGTTTTCGTTACGCCACTGGTGAATGTCCAAGTAACTCAATACTGGTTTTCAGAGGCATGTTCAACTCGCAGAAGTGCTGTTCAATGGGCTATCCACTCAATATTGGTCAGCTCTTCATTTTCCTCTCCACACAAACCAGCCTTCAGAAATCATTGGGCTCTCCACTACAGACTGTTCCATTCATTCACTGCGATTCTGCAATTCATCTGACTCTACGCTCCAGGCAGGTTTTCATTACAGCACTGGTGAATGACCAAGTAATCCAATGCTGGTTTTCAGCCGCCTTTTCACACTCGCAGTGTGCTGTTCAATTGTCTATCCACTCGAACCTGGTCAGCCTTTCATTTTCTTTTCCACAATATCAGACTTCAGAAATCATTGGAATCGCCAGTACAGAATGTTCCATTCATTCACTGCCAATCTGGAATTCATCTGAATCTGCACTCCAGGTAGGCTTTCATTACACCACTTATGAATGTCCAAGTAACACAATGCTGGTTTTCAGCGGTCTGTTCACACTCTAAGCCCTGCTTTTTACTGGGTATCCACACAACTGTGGTCAGCTCTTCATTTTCATGTCCAAACAATCCAGACTTGAGAAATCATTGCAATCTCCAGTACAGAATGTTCCATTCATTCACTGCGAATCTGGAATTCAACTGAATCTCCACTACCTGCAGATTTATCTTACACCACTTGTGAATGTCCAAGTAAAACAATGCTGGTTTTCAGAGGCCTGTTCATGTTCGCAGTCGTGCTGTTCAATTGGCTATCCACTCAACCTGTTTTGCTCCTCATTTTCCTGTGCACACAACCCAGCCTTCAGAAATCATTGTAATCTCCACTACAGGATGTTCCATTCATTCACTGGGAATCTGGAATTCATCTGAATCTGCACTCCACGCAGGCTTTCGTTACACCACTGCTGAAAGTCGAAGTAATGCAATACTGGTTTTCAGTGGTCTGTTCACATTCGAAGCCGAGGCTTTTTACAGGCTATCCACTCAACACTGGTCAGCTCTTCATTTTCGTGTCCCCACAATCCAGATTTCAGAAATCATTGCAATCTCCACTACAGAATGTTCCATTCATTCACTGCGAGTCTGGAGTTTATCTGATTCTCCACTCCCGCCTGGTTAACATTACACCACTTGTGAATGTCCAAGTAAGCCAATGCTGGTTTTCAGAGGCCTGTTCATACTCGCAGCCGTGCTGTTTAATTGACAATTCACTCCACCCTGTTCAGCTCTTCATTGTCCCACCACACTACCAGCCTTCAGAAATCTTTGTTATCTCCACTACAGAATGTTCCATTCATTCACTGCGAATCTGGAATTCATCTGACTCTCAACTCCACGCAGGTTTTCATTACACCACTGTTGAATGTCCAAGTAACCCAATGCTGGTTTTCAGCGGCCTGTTCATATTCGCAGCCCTGCTGTTTACTTGGCTATCGATTCAAGCCTGGTCAGCTCTTCATTTTCCTGTCCACACAACACAGGCTTCAGAAATCATTGGAATCTCCTCTACAGAATGTTCCATTCATTCACTGCGAATGTGGAATTCAACTGACTCTCCACTCCATGCAGGTTTTCCTGACACCACTGATGAATGTCCAAGTAACCCAATGCTGGTTTTCAGCTGCATGTTCACACTCGCAGCCATGCTATACAATTGGCTTTCCACTAAATCCTGATTAGTTCTTGATTTTCCTTCCACACGACCCAGCCTTCAGAAATCGTTGGAATCTCCACTAGAGAATGTTCCATTCATTCACTGCGAATCTGGAATTCCTCTGAACCTCCACTCCCGGCAGGTTTTCGTTACACCACTGTTGAATGTCCAAGTAACCCAATGTTTTAAGTGTTTTCTTCACAAGCGCAGTGGTGCTGTTCAATTGGCTATCCACTCAACCCTGGCCAGCTCTACATTTTCCTGTCCACACCACAGAGACTGGAGAAATCATTGTTATCTCCACTACAGAATGTTCCATTCATTCACAGCGAATCTGGAATTCATCTGAATCTCCACTCCCGGCAGGTTTTCGTGACACCACTGGTAAATATCCAAGTAAGCCAATGCTGGTTTTAAGTGGCCTGCTAATACTCTCAGCCGTGCTGTTCAATTTGCTATCCACTCAACCCTCTTCAGCTCCATTTTCCTGTCCACATAACCCAAACTTCAGAAACAATTGGTATCTCCTCCACAGAATGTTCCATTCATTGACGGCAAATCTGAAATTCATCTAATTCTCAACTCCCGTCAGGTTTTCGTTACACCACTTGTGAATGTCCAATTAAGCCAAAGCTGGTTTTCAGTGGCCTGTTCTTACTACGAGACGTGCTGTTCATTTGGCTATCCATTCCACCCTGTTCAGCTCTACATTTTCGTGTCCACAAAACCCAGCCTTCAGAAATCATTGGAATCACCACTAGAGAATGTTCCATTCATTCACTGCGAATCTGGAATTCATCTGAATCTCCACTCCCGGCAGGTTTTCATTGCACCACTGCTGAATGTTCAAGTAACGCAATGATGGTTTTCAGCGGTCTATTCACACTCGAACCCGTGCTGTTCACGGTCTAGCGACTCAACACTGGTGAGTTCTTCTTTTTCCAGTTCAGACAATACAAACCTCAGAAACCATTGCAATCTACACTACAGAATGTTTCATTCATTCAGGCGAATCTTGAATTCATCTTGTTCTCCACTCCCAGCAGGTTTTCCTTTCACCACTGGTGAATGTCCAAGCAACCCAAGGCTGGTTTCAGCTGCGTGTTAACACTCCCAGCCGTGCTGTTCAATTGGCTATCCAGTGAACGCTGGTTAGCTCTTGATTTTCCTTCCACACACCGAGCCTTCAGAAATCATTCTTATCTCCACTTCAGAATGTTCCATTCGTTCCCTGCGAATCTGGAATTCCTCTGACTCTCCACACCAGGCAGATTTTCCTAACAACACTGGTGAATGACCAGGTAATCCAATGCTGGTTTTCAGCGGCTGTTCACACTCACAGCCTTGCTGTTCAATTGGCAATCCAGTCAAACCTAGTCAGCTCTTCATTTTCCTGTCCACACAACCCAGCGTTCAGAAATCATGGGAATCTCTACTACAGAAATTTCCATTCATTCACTGTGAATCTGGAAATACTCTGAATCTGCATTCCAGGAAGGCTTTCGTTACACCACTGATGAATGTCCAAGTAATGCAATGCTGCTTCTTAGTGGTCTGTTCACACTCGAAACCGTGCTGTTCATTGGCTATCCACTCAATATCGGTCAGCTCTTCAATATCCTGTCCAGACTATCCAGATTCCTAAATGTTGGCAATCACCACTACAGAATGTTCCATTCAATCACGCGAATCTGGAATTCATCAGAGTCTCCACTCCTGGAAGGTTTTCGTGACACCACTGGTAAATGTCCAAGGAAGACAATGCTGGTTTTAAGCCGCCTGCTAACACACTCAGCCGTGCTGTTCAATTTGCTATCCACCCAACCCTATTCAGCTCTACATTTTCCTGTCCTCATAACCCAACCTTCAGAAATAATTGGTATCTCCTCCACAGAATGTTCCGTTCATTCACTGCGAATCTTAAATTCATCTGACTCTCAACTCCCGGCGGGTTATCGTTACACCACTTGTGAATGTCCAAGTAAGCCAATGCTGGTTTTCAGTGGCCTGTTCATACTAAGAGACGTGCTGTTCATTTGGCTATCCACTCCACCCTGTTCAGCTCTACATTTTCGTGTCCACAAAACCCAGCCTTCAGAAATCATTGGAATCACCACTAGAGAATGTTCCATTCATTCACTGCGAATCTGGAATTCCTCTGAACCTCCACTCCTGGCAGGTTTTCGTTACGCCACTGGTGAATGTCCAAGTAACTCAATACTGGTTTTCAGAGGCATGTTCAACTCGCAGAAGTGCTGTTCAATGGGCTATCCACTCAATATTGGTCAGCTCTTCATTTTCCTCTCCACACAAACCAGCCTTCAGAAATCATTGGGCTCTCCACTACAGACTGTTCCATTCATTCACTGCGATTCTGCAATTCATCTGACTCTCCGCTCCAGGCAGGTTTTCATTACAGCACTGGTGAATGACCAAGTAATCCAATGCTGGTTTTCAGCCGCCTTTTCACACTCGCAGTGTGCTGTTCAATTGTCTATCCACTCAAACCTGGTCAGCCTTTCATTTTCTTTTCCACAATATCAGACTTCAGAAATCATTGGAATCGCCAGTACAGAATGTTCCATTCATTCACTGCCAATCTGGAATTCATCTGAATCTGCACTCCAGGTAGGCTTTCATTACACCACTTATGAATGTCCAAGTAACACAATGCTGGTTTTCAGCGGTCTGTTCACACTCTAAGCCCTGCTTTTTACTGGGTATCCACACAACTGTGGTCAGCTCTTCATTTTCATGTCCAAACAATCCAGACTTGAGAAATCATTGCAATCTCCAGTACAGAATGTTCCATTCATTCACTGCGAATCTGGAATTCAACTGAATCTCCACTACCTGCAGATTTATCTTACACCACTTGTGAATGTCCAAGTAAAACAATGCTGGTTTTCAGAGGCCTGTTCATGTTCGCAGTCGTGCTGTTCAATTGGCTATCCACTCAACCTGTTTTGCTCCTCATTTTCCTGTGCACACAACCCAGCCTTCAGAAATCATTGTAATCTCCACTACAGGATGTTCCATTCATTCACTGGGAATCTGGAATTCATCTGAATCTGCACTCCACGCAGGCTTTCGTTACACCACTGCTGAAAGTCGAAGTAATGCAATACTGGTTTTCAGTGGTCTGTTCACATTCGAAGCCGAGGCTTTTTACAGGCTATCCACTCAACACTGGTCAGCTCTTCATTTTCGTGTCCCCACAATCCAGATTTCAGAAATCATTGCAATCTCCACTACAGAATGTTCCATTCATTCACTGCGAGTCTGGAGTTTATCTGATTCTCCACTCCCGCCTGGTTAACATTACACCACTTGTGAATGTCCAAGTAAGCCAATGCTGGTTTTCAGAGGCCTGTTCATACTCGCAGCCGTGCTGTTTAATTGACAATTCACTCCACCCTGTTCAGCTCTTCATTGTCCCACCACACTACCAGCCTTCAGAAATCTTTGTTATCTCCACTACAGAACGTTCCATTCATTCACTGCGAATCTGGAATTCATCTGACTCTCAACTCCACGCAGGTTTTCATTACACCACTGTTGAATGTCCAAGTAACCCAATGCTGGTTTTCAGCGGCCTGTTCATATTCGCAGCCCTGCTGTTTACTTGGCTATCGATTCAAGCCTGGTCAGCTCTTCATTTTCCTGTCCACACAACACAGGCTTCAGAAATCATTGGAATCTCCTCTACAGAATGTTCCATTCATTCACTGCGAATGTGGAATTCAACTGACTCTCCACTCCATGCAGGTTTTCCTTACACCACTGATGAATGTCCAAGTAACCCAATGCTGGTTTTCAGCTGCATGTTCACACTCGCAGCCATGCTATACAATTGGCTTTCCACTAAATCCTGATTAGTTCTTGATTTTCCTTCCACACGACCCAGCCTTCAGAAATCGTTGGAATCTCCACTAGAGAATGTTCCATTCATTCACTGCGAATCTGGAATTCCTCTGAACCTCCACTCCCGGCAGGTTTTCGTTACACCACTGTTGAATGTCCAAGTAACCCAATGTTTTAAGTGTTTTCTTCACAAGCGCAGTGGTGCTGTTCAATTGGCTATCCACTCAACCCTGGCCAGCTCTACATTTTCCTGTCCACACCACAGAGACTGGAGAAATCATTGTTATCTCCACTACAGAATGTTCCATTCATTCACAGCGAATCTGGAATTCATCTGAATCTCCACTCCCGGCAGGTTTTCGTGACACCACTGGTAAATATCCAAGTAAGCCAATGCTGGTTTTAAGTGGCCTGCTCATACTCTCAGCCGTGCTGTTCAATTTGCTATCCACTCAACCCTCTTCAGCTCCATTTTCCTGTCCACATAACCCAAACTTCAGAAACAATTGGTATCTCCTCCACAGAATGTTCCATTCATTGACGGCAAATCTGAAATTCATCTAATTCTCAACTCCCGTCAGGTTTTCGTTACACCACTTGTGAATGTCCAATTAAGCCAAAGCTGGTTTTCAGTGGCCTGTTCTTACTACGAGACGTGCTGTTCATTTGGCTATCCATTCCACCCTGTTCAGCTCTACATTTTCGTGTCCACAAAACCCAGCCTTCAGAAATCATTGGAATCACCACTAGAGAATGTTCCATTCATTCACTGCGAATCTGGAATTCATCTGAATCTCCACTCCCGGCAGGTTTTCATTGCACCACTGCTGAATGTTCAAGTAACGCAATGATGGTTTTCAGCGGTCTATTCACACTCGAACCCGTGCTGTTCACGGTCTAGCGACTCAACACTGGTGAGTTCTTCTTTTTCCAGTTCAGACAATACAAACCTCAGAAACCATTGCAATCTACACTACAGAATGTTTCATTCATTCAGGCGAATCTTGAATTCATCTTGTTCTCCACTCCCAGCAGGTTTTCGTTTCACCACTGGTGAATGTCCAAGCAACCCAAGGCTGGTTTCAGCTGCGTGTTAACACTCGCAGCCGTGCTGTTCAATTGGCTATCCAGTGAACGCTGGTTAGCTCTTGATTTTCCTTCCACACACCGAGCCTTCAGAAATCATTCTTATCTCCACTTCAGAATGTTCCATTCGTTCCCTGCGAATCTGGAATTCCTCTGACTCTCCACACCAGGCAGATTTTCCTAACAACACTGGTGAATGACCAGGTAATCCAATGCTGGTTTTCAGCGGCTGTTCACACTCACAGCCTTGCTGTTCAATTGGCAATCCAGTCAAACCTAGTCAGCTCTTCATTTTCCTGTCCACACAACCCAGCGTTCAGAAATCATGGGAATCTCTACTACAGAAATTTCCATTCATTCACTGTGAATCTGGAAATACTCTGAATCTGCATTCCAGGAAGGCTTTCGTTACACCACTGATGAATGTCCAAGTAATGCAATGCTGCTTCTTAGTGGTCTGTTCACACTCGAAACCGTGCTGTTCATTGGCTATCCACTCAATATCGGTCAGCTCTTCAATATCCTGTCCAGACTATCCAGATTCCTAAATGTTGGCAATCACCACTACAGAATGTTCCATTCAATCACGCGAATCTGGAATTCATCAGAGTCTCCACTCCTGGAAGGTTTTCGTGACACCACTGGTAAATGTCCAAGGAAGACAATGCTGGTTTTAAGCCGCCTGCTAACACACTCAGCCGTGCTGTTCAATTTGCTATCCACCCAACCCTATTCAGCTCTACATTTTCCTGTCCTCATAACCCAACCTTCAGAAATAATTGGTATCTCCTCCACAGAATGTTCCGTTCATTCACTGCGAATCTTAAATTCATCTGACTCTCAACTCCCGGCGGGTTATCGTTACACCACTTGTGAATGTCCAAGTAAGCCAATGCTGGTTTTCAGTGGCCTGTTCATACTAAGAGACGTGCTGTTCATTTGGCTATCCACTCCACCCTGTTCAGCTCTACATTCTCGTGTCCACAAAACCCAGCCTTCAGAAATCATTGGAATCACCACTAGAGAATGTTCCATTCATTCACTGCGAATCTGGAATTCCTCTGAACCTCCACTCCTGGCAGGTTTTCGTTACGCCACTGGTGAATGTCCAAGTAACTCAATACTGGTTTTCAGAGGCATGTTCAACTCGCAGAAGTGCTGTTCAATGGGCTATCCACTCAATATTGGTCAGCTCTTCATTTTCCTCTCCACACAAACCAGCCTTCAGAAATCATTGGGCTCTCCACTACAGACTGTTCCATTCATTCACTGCGATTCTGCAATTCATCTGACTCTCCGCTCCAGGCAGGTTTTCATTACAGCACTGGTGAATGACCAAGTAATCCAATGCTGGTTTTCAGCCGCCTTTTCACACTCGCAGTGTGCTGTTCAATTGTCTATCCACTCAAACCTGGTCAGCCTTTCATTTTCTTTTCCACAATATCAGACTTCAGAAATCATTGGAATCGCCAGTACAGAATGTTCCATTCATTCACTGCCAATCTGGAATTCATCTGAATCTGCACTCCAGGTAGGCTTTCATTACACCACTTATGAATGTCCAAGTAACACAATGCTGGTTTTCAGCGGTCTGTTCACACTCTAAGCCCTGCTTTTTACTGGGTATCCACACAACTGTGGTCAGCTCTTCATTTTCATGTCCAAACAATCCAGACTTGAGAAATCATTGCAATCTCCAGTACAGAATGTTCCATTCATTCACTGCGAATCTGGAATTCAACTGAATCTCCACTACCTGCAGATTTATCTTACACCACTTGTGAATGTCCAAGTAAAACAATGCTGGTTTTCAGAGGCCTGTTCATGTTCGCAGTCGTGCTGTTCAATTGGCTATCCACTCAACCTGTTTTGCTCCTCATTTTCCTGTGCACACAACCCAGCCTTCAGAAATCATTGTAATCTCCACTACAGGATGTTCCATTCATTCACTGGGAATCTGGAATTCATCTGAATCTGCACTCCACGCAGGCTTTCGTTACACCACTGCTGAAAGTCGAAGTAATGCAATACTGGTTTTCAGTGGTCTGTTCACATTCGAAGCCGAGGCTTTTTACAGGCTATCCACTCAACACTGGTCAGCTCTTCATTTTCGTGTCCCCACAATCCAGATTTCAGAAATCATTGCAATCTCCACTACAGAATGTTCCATTCATTCACTGCGAGTCTGGAGTTTATCTGATTCTCCACTCCCGCCTGGTTAACATTACACCACTTGTGAATGTCCAAGTAAGCCAATGCTGGTTTTCAGAGGCCTGTTCATACTCGCAGCCGTGCTGTTTAATTGACAATTCACTCCACCCTGTTCAGCTCTTCATTGTCCCACCACACTACCAGCCTTCAGAAATCTTTGTTATCTCCACTACAGAACGTTCCATTCATTCACTGCGAATCTGGAATTCATCTGACTCTCAACTACACGCAGGTTTTCATTACACCACTGTTGAATGTCCAAGTAACCCAATGCTGGTTTTCAGCGGCCTGTTCATATTCGCAGCCCTGCTGTTTACTTGGCTATCGATTCAAGCCTGGTCAGCTCTTCATTTTCCTGTCCACACAACACAGGCTTCAGAAATCATTGGAATCTCCTCTACAGAATGTTCCATTCATTCACTGCGAATGTGGAATTCAACTGACTCTCCACTCCATGCAGGTTTTCCTTACACCACTGATGAATGTCCAAGTAACCCAATGCTGGTTTTCAGCTGCATGTTCACACTCGCAGCCATGCTATACAATTGGCTTTCCACTAAATCCTGATTAGTTCTTGATTTTCCTTCCACACGACCCAGCCTTCAGAAATCGTTGGAATCTCCACTAGAGAATGTTCCATTCATTCACTGCGAATCTGGAATTCCTCTGAACCTCCACTCCCGGCAGGTTTTCGTTACACCACTGTTGAATGTCCAAGTAACCCAATGTTTTAAGTGTTTTCTTCACAAGCGCAGTGGTGCTGTTCAATTGGCTATCCACTCAACCCTGGCCAGCTCTACATTTTCCTGTCCACACCACAGAGACTGGAGAAATCATTGTTATCTCCACTACAGAATGTTCCATTCATTCACAGCGAATCTGGAATTCATCTGACTCTCCACTCCCGGCAGGTTTTCGTGACACCACTGGTAAATATCCAAGTAAGCCAATGCTGGTTTTAAGTGGCCTGCTCCTACTCTCAGCCGTGCTGTTCAATTTGCTATCCACTCAACCCTCTTCAGCTCCATTTTCCTGTCCACATAACCCAAACTTCAGAAACAATTGGTATCTCCTCCACAGAATGTTCCATTCATTGACGGCAAATCTGAAATTCATCTAATTCTCAACTCCCGTCAGGTTTTCGTTACACCACTTGTGAATGTCCAATTAAGCCAAAGCTGGTTTTCAGTGGCCTGTTCTTACTACGAGACGTGCTGTTCATTTGGCTATCCATTCCACCCTGTTCAGCTCTACATTTTCGTGTCCACAAAACCCAGCCTTCAGAAATCATTGGAATCACCACTAGAGAATGTTCCATTCATTCACTGCGAATCTGGAATTCATCCGAATCTCCACTCCCGGCAGGTTTTCCTTGCACCACTGCTGAATGTTCAAGTAACGCAATGATGGTTTTCAGCGGTCTATTCACACTCGAACCCGTGCTGTTCACGGTCTAGCGACTCAACACTGGTGAGTTCTTCTTTTTCCAGTTCAGACAATACAAACCTCAGAAACCATTGCAATCTACACTACAGAATGTTTCATTCATTCAGGCGAATCTTGAATTCATCTTGTTCTCCACTCCCAGCAGGTTTTCGTTTCACCACTGGTGAATGTCCAAGCAACCCAAGGCTGGTTTCAGCTGCGTGTTAACACTCGCAGCCGTGCTGTTCAATTGGCTATCCAGTGAACGCTGGTTAGCTCTTGATTTTCCTTCCACACACCGAGCCTTCAGAAATCATTCTTATCTCCACTTCAGAATGTTCCATTCGTTCCCTGCGAATCTGGAATTCCTCTGACTCTCCACACCAGGCAGATTTTCCTAACAACACTGGTGAATGACCAGGTAATCCAATGCTGGTTTTCAGCGGCTGTTCACACTCACAGCCTTGCTGTTCAATTGGCAATCCAGTCAAACCTAGTCAGCTCTTCATTTTCCTGTCCACACAACCCAGCGTTCAGAAATCATTGGAATCTCTACTACAGAAATTTCCATTCATTCACTGTGAATCTGGAAATACTCTGAATCTGCATTCCAGGAAGGCTTTCGTTACACCACTGATGAATGTCCAAGTAATGCAATGCTGCTTCTTAGTGGTCTGTTCACACTCGAAACCGTGCTGTTCATTGGCTATCCACTCAATATCGGTCAGCTCTTCAATATCCTGTCCAGACTATCCAGATTCCTAAATGTTGGCAATCACCACTACAGAATGTTCCATTCAATCACGCGAATCTGGAATTCATCAGAGTCTCCACTCCTGGAAGGTTTTCGTGACACCACTGGTAAATGTCCAAGGAAGACAATGCTGGTTTTAAGCCGCCTGCTAACACACTCAGCCGTGCTGTTCAATTTGCTATCCACCCAACCCTATTCAGCTCTACATTTTCCTGTCCTCATAACCCAACCTTCAGAAATAATTGGTATCTCCTCCACAGAATGTTCCGTTCATTCACTGCGAATCTTAAATTCATCTGACTCTCAACTCCCGGCGGGTTATCGTTACACCACTTGTGAATGTCCAAGTAAGCCAATGCTGGTTTTCAGTGGCCTGTTCATACTAAGAGACGTGCTGTTCATTTGGCTATCCACTCCACCCTGTTCAGCTCTACATTTTCGTGTCCACAAAACCCAGCCTTCAGAAATCATTGGAATCACCACTAGAGAATGTTCCATTCATTCACTGCGAATCTGGAATTCCTCTGAACCTCCACTCCTGGCAGGTTTTCGTTACGCCACTGGTGAATGTCCAAGTAACTCAATACTGGTTTTCAGAGGCATGTTCAACTCGCAGAAGTGCTGTTCAATGGGCTATCCACTCAATATTGGTCAGCTCTTCATTTTCCTCTCCACACAAACCAGCCTTCAGAAATCATTGGGCTCTCCACTACAGACTGTTCCATTCATTCACTGCGATTCTGCAATTCATCTGACTCTCCGCTCCAGGCAGGTTTTCATTACAGCACTGGTGAATGACCAAGTAATCCAATGCTGGTTTTCAGCCGCCTTTTCACACTCGCAGTGTGCTGTTCAATTGTCTATCCACTCAAACCTGGTCAGCCTTTCATTTTCTTTTCCACAATATCAGACTTCAGAAATCATTGGAATCGCCAGTACAGAATGTTCCATTCATTCACTGCCAATCTGGAATTCATCTGAATCTGCACTCCAGGTAGGCTTTCATTACACCACTTATGAATGTCCAAGTAACACAATGCTGGTTTTCAGCGGTCTGTTCACACTCTAAGCCCTGCTTTTTACTGGGTATCCACACAACTGTGGTCAGCTCTTCATTTTCATGTCCAAACAATCCAGACTTGAGAAATCATTGCAATCTCCAGTACAGAATGTTCCATTCATTCACTGCGAATCTGGAATTCAACTGAATCTCCACTACCTGCAGATTTATCTTACACCACTTGTGAATGTCCAAGTAAAACAATGCTGGTTTTCAGAGGCCTGTTCATGTTCGCAGTCGTGCTGTTCAATTGGCTATCCACTCAACCTGTTTTGCTCCTCATTTTCCTGTGCACACAACCCAGCCTTCAGAAATCATTGTAATCTCCACTACAGGATGTTCCATTCATTCACTGGGAATCTGGAATTCATCTGAATCTGCACTCCACGCAGGCTTTCGTTACACCACTGCTGAAAGTCGAAGTAATGCAATACTGGTTTTCAGTGGTCTGTTCACATTCGAAGCCGAGGCTTTTTACAGGCTATCCACTCAACACTGGTCAGCTCTTCATTTTCGTGTCCCCACAATCCAGATTTCAGAAATCATTGCAATCTCCACTACAGAATGTTCCATTCATTCACTGCGAGTCTGGAGTTTATCTGATTCTCCACTCCCGCCTGGTTAACATTACACCACTTGTGAATGTCCAAGTAAGCCAATGCTGGTTTTCAGAGGCCTGTTCATACTCGCAGCCGTGCTGTTTAATTGACAATTCACTCCACCCTGTTCAGCTCTTCATTGTCCCACCACACTACCAGCCTTCAGAAATCTTTGTTATCTCCACTACAGAACGTTCCATTCATTCACTGCGAATCTGGAATTCATCTGACTCTCAACTCCACGCAGGTTTTCATTACACCACTGTTGAATGTCCAAGTAACCCAATGCTGGTTTTCAGCGGCCTGTTCATATTCGCAGCCCTGCTGTTTACTTGGCTATCGATTCAAGCCTGGTCAGCTCTTCATTTTCCTGTCCACACAACACAGGCTTCAGAAATCATTGGAATCTCCTCTACAGAATGTTCCATTCATTCACTGCGAATGTGGAATTCAACTGACTCTCCACTCCATGCAGGTTTTCCTTACACCACTGATGAATGTCCAAGTAACCCAATGCTGGTTTTCAGCTGCATGTTCACACTCGCAGCCATGCTATACAATTGGCTTTCCACTAAATCCTGATTAGTTCTTGATTTTCCTTCCACACGACCCAGCCTTCAGAAATCGTTGGAATCTCCACTAGAGAATGTTCCATTCATTCACTGCGAATCTGGAATTCCTCTGAACCTCCACTCCCGGCAGGTTTTCGTTACACCACTGTTGAATGTCCAAGTAACCCAATGTTTTAAGTGTTTTCTTCACAAGCGCAGTGGTGCTGTTCAATTGGCTATCCACTCAACCCTGGCCAGCTCTACATTTTCCTGTCCACACCACAGAGACTGGAGAAATCATTGTTATCTCCACTACAGAATGTTCCATTCATTCACAGCGAATCTGGAATTCATCTGACTCTCCACTCCCGGCAGGTTTTCGTGACACCACTGGTAAATATCCAAGTAAGCCAATGCTGGTTTTAAGTGGCCTGCTCCTACTCTCAGCCGTGCTGTTCAATTTGCTATCCACTCAACCCTCTTCAGCTCCATTTTCCTGTCCACATAACCCAAACTTCAGAAACAATTGGTATCTCCTCCACAGAATGTTCCATTCATTGACGGCAAATCTGAAATTCATCTAATTCTCAACTCCCGTCAGGTTTTCGTTACACCACTTGTGAATGTCCAATTAAGCCAAAGCTGGTTTTCAGTGGCCTGTTCTTACTACGAGACGTGCTGTTCATTTGGCTATCCATTCCACCCTGTTCAGCTCTACATTTTCGTGTCCACAAAACCCAGCCTTCAGAAATCATTGGAATCACCACTAGAGAATGTTCCATTCATTCACTGCGAATCTGGAATTCATCCGAATCTCCACTCCCGGCAGGTTTTCCTTGCACCACTGCTGAATGTTCAAGTAACGCAATGATGGTTTTCAGCGGTCTATTCACACTCGAACCCGTGCTGTTCACGGTCTAGCGACTCAACACTGGTGAGTTCTTCTTTTTCCAGTTCAGACAATACAAACCTCAGAAACCATTGCAATCTACACTACAGAATGTTTCATTCATTCAGGCGAATCTTGAATTCATCTTGTTCTCCACTCCCAGCAGGTTTTCGTTTCACCACTGGTGAATGTCCAAGCAACCCAAGGCTGGTTTCAGCTGCGTGTTAACACTCGCAGCCGTGCTGTTCAATTGGCTATCCAGTGAACGCTGGTTAGCTCTTGATTTTCCTTCCACACACCGAGCCTTCAGAAATCATTCTTATCTCCACTTCAGAATGTTCCATTCGTTCCCTGCGAATCTGGAATTCCTCTGACTCTCCACACCAGGCAGATTTTCCTAACAACACTGGTGAATGACCAGGTAATCCAATGCTGGTTTTCAGCGGCTGTTCACACTCACAGCCTTGCTGTTCAATTGGCAATCCAGTCAAACCTAGTCAGCTCTTCATTTTCCTGTCCACACAACCCAGCGTTCAGAAATCATGGGAATCTCTACTACAGAAATTTCCATTCATTCACTGTGAATCTGGAAATACTCTGAATCTGCATTCCAGGAAGGCTTTCGTTACACCACTGATGAATGTCCAAGTAATGCAATGCTGCTTCTTAGTGGTCTGTTCACACTCGAAACCGTGCTGTTCATTGGCTATCCACTCAATATCGGTCAGCTCTTCAATATCCTGTCCAGACTATCCAGATTCCTAAATGTTGGCAATCACCACTACAGAATGTTCCATTCAATCACGCGAATCTGGAATTCATCAGAGTCTCCACTCCTGGAAGGTTTTCGTGACACCACTGGTAAATGTCCAAGGAAGACAATGCTGGTTTTAAGCCGCCTGCTAACACACTCAGCCGTGCTGTTCAATTTGCTATCCACCCAACCCTATTCAGCTCTACATTTTCCTGTCCTCATAACCCAACCTTCAGAAATAATTGGTATCTCCTCCACAGAATGTTCCGTTCATTCACTGCGAATCTTAAATTCATCTGACTCTCAACTCCCGGCGGGTTATCGTTACACCACTTGTGAATGTCCAAGTAAGCCAATGCTGGTTTTCAGTGGCCTGTTCATACTAAGAGACGTGCTGTTCATTTGGCTATCCACTCCACCCTGTTCAGCTCTACATTCTCGTGTCCACAAAACCCAGCCTTCAGAAATCATTGGAATCACCACTAGAGAATGTTCCATTCATTCACTGCGAATCTGGAATTCCTCTGAACCTCCACTCCTGGCAGGTTTTCGTTACGCCACTGGTGAATGTCCAAGTAACTCAATACTGGTTTTCAGAGGCATGTTCAACTCGCAGAAGTGCTGTTCAATGGGCTATCCACTCAATATTGGTCAGCTCTTCATTTTCCTCTCCACACAAACCAGCCTTCAGAAATCATTGGGCTCTCCACTACAGACTGTTCCATTCATTCACTGCGATTCTGCAATTCATCTGACTCTCCGCTCCAGGCAGGTTTTCATTACAGCACTGGTGAATGACCAAGTAATCCAATGCTGGTTTTCAGCCGCCTTTTCACACTCGCAGTGTGCTGTTCAATTGTCTATCCACTCAAACCTGGTCAGCCTTTCATTTTCTTTTCCACAATATCAGACTTCAGAAATCATTGGAATCGCCAGTACAGAATGTTCCATTCATTCACTGCCAATCTGGAATTCATCTGAATCTGCACTCCAGGTAGGCTTTCATTACACCACTTATGAATGTCCAAGTAACACAATGCTGGTTTTCAGCGGTCTGTTCACACTCTAAGCCCTGCTTTTTACTGGGTATCCACACAACTGTGGTCAGCTCTTCATTTTCATGTCCAAACAATCCAGACTTGAGAAATCATTGCAATCTCCAGTACAGAATGTTCCATTCATTCACTGCGAATCTGGAATTCAACTGAATCTCCACTACCTGCTGATTTATCTTACACCACTTGTGAATGTCCAAGTAAAACAATGCTGGTTTTCAGAGGCCTGTTCATGTTCGCAGTCGTGCTGTTCAATTGGCTATCCACTCAACCTGTTTTGCTCCTCATTTTCCTGTGCACACAACCCAGCCTTCAGAAATCATTGTAATCTCCACTACAGGATGTTCCATTCATTCACTGGGAATCTGGAATTCATCTGAATCTGCACTCCACGCAGGCTTTCGTTACACCACTGCTGAAAGTCGAAGTAATGCAATACTGGTTTTCAGTGGTCTGTTCACATTCGAAGCCGAGGCTTTTTACAGGCTATCCACTCAACACTGGTCAGCTCTTCATTTTCGTGTCCCCACAATCCAGATTTCAGAAATCATTGCAATCTCCACTACAGAATGTTCCATTCATTCACTGCGAGTCTGGAGTTTATCTGATTCTCCACTCCCGCCTGGTTAACATTACACCACTTGTGAATGTCCAAGTAAGCCAATGCTGGTTTTCAGAGGCCTGTTCATACTCGCAGCCGTGCTGTTTAATTGACAATTCACTCCACCCTGTTCAGCTCTTCATTGTCCCACCACACTACCAGCCTTCAGAAATCTTTGTTATCTCCACTACAGAACGTTCCATTCATTCACTGCGAATCTGGAATTCATCTGACTCTCAACTCCACGCAGGTTTTCATTACACCACTGTTGAATGTCCAAGTAACCCAATGCTGGTTTTCAGCGGCCTGTTCATATTCGCAGCCCTGCTGTTTACTTGGCTATCGATTCAAGCCTGGTCAGCTCTTCATTTTCCTGTCCACACAACACAGGCTTCAGAAATCATTGGAATCTCCTCTACAGAATGTTCCATTCATTCACTGCGAATGTGGAATTCAACTGACTCTCCACTCCATGCAGGTTTTCCTTACACCACTGATGAATGTCCAAGTAACCCAATGCTGGTTTTCAGCTGCATGTTCACACTCGCAGCCATGCTATACAATTGGCTTTCCACTAAATCCTGATTAGTTCTTGATTTTCCTTCCACACGACCCAGCCTTCAGAAATCGTTGGAATCTCCACTAGAGAATGTTCCATTCATTCACTGCGAATCTGGAATTCCTCTGAACCTCCACTCCCGGCAGGTTTTCGTTACACCACTGTTGAATGTCCAAGTAACCCAATGTTTTAAGTGTTTTCTTCACAAGCGCAGTGGTGCTGTTCAATTGGCTATCCACTCAACCCTGGCCAGCTCTACATTTTCCTGTCCACACCACAGAGACTGGAGAAATCATTGTTATCTCCACTACAGAATGTTCCATTCATTCACAGCGAATCTGGAATTCATCTGACTCTCCACTCCCGGCAGGTTTTCGTGACACCACTGGTAAATATCCAAGTAAGCCAATGCTGGTTTTAAGTGGCCTGCTCCTACTCTCAGCCGTGCTGTTCAATTTGCTATCCACTCAACCCTCTTCAGCTCCATTTTCCTGTCCACATAACCCAAACTTCAGAAACAATTGGTATCTCCTCCACAGAATGTTCCATTCATTGACGGCAAATCTGAAATTCATCTAATTCTCAACTCCCGTCAGGTTTTCGTTACACCACTTGTGAATGTCCAATTAAGCCAAAGCTGGTTTTCAGTGGCCTGTTCTTACTACGAGACGTGCTGTTCATTTGGCTATCCATTCCACCCTGTTCAGCTCTACATTTTCGTGTCCACAAAACCCAGCCTTCAGAAATCATTGGAATCACCACTAGAGAATGTTCCATTCATTCACTGCGAATCTGGAATTCATCCGAATCTCCACTCCCGGCAGGTTTTCCTTGCACCACTGCTGAATGTTCAAGTAACGCAATGATGGTTTTCAGCGGTCTATTCACACTCGAACCCGTGCTGTTCACGGTCTAGCGACTCAACACTGGTGAGTTCTTCTTTTTCCAGTTCAGACAATACAAACCTCAGAAACCATTGCAATCTACACTACAGAATGTTTCATTCATTCAGGCGAATCTTGAATTCATCTTGTTCTCCACTCCCAGCAGGTTTTCGTTTCACCACTGGTGAATGTCCAAGCAACCCAAGGCTGGTTTCAGCTGCGTGTTAACACTCGCAGCCGTGCTGTTCAATTGGCTATCCAGTGAACGCTGGTTAGCTCTTGATTTTCCTTCCACACACCGAGCCTTCAGAAATCATTCTTATCTCCACTTCAGAATGTTCCATTCGTTCCCTGCGAATCTGGAATTCCTCTGACTCTCCACACCAGGCAGATTTTCCTAACAACACTGGTGAATGACCAGGTAATCCAATGCTGGTTTTCAGCGGCTGTTCACACTCACAGCCTTGCTGTTCAATTGGCAATCCAGTCAAACCTAGTCAGCTCTTCATTTTCCTGTCCACACAACCCAGCGTTCAGAAATCATGGGAATCTCTACTACAGAAATTTCCATTCATTCACTGTGAATCTGGAAATACTCTGAATCTGCATTCCAGGAAGGCTTTCGTTACACCACTGATGAATGTCCAAGTAATGCAATGCTGCTTCTTAGTGGTCTGTTCACACTCGAAACCGTGCTGTTCATTGGCTATCCACTCAATATCGGTCAGCTCTTCAATATCCTGTCCAGACTATCCAGATTCCTAAATGTTGGCAATCACCACTACAGAATGTTCCATTCAATCACGCGAATCTGGAATTCATCAGAGTCTCCACTCCTGGAAGGTTTTCGTGACACCACTGGTAAATGTCCAAGGAAGACAATGCTGGTTTTAAGCCGCCTGCTAACACACTCAGCCGTGCTGTTCAATTTGCTATCCACCCAACCCTATTCAGCTCTACATTTTCCTGTCCTCATAACCCAACCTTCAGAAATAATTGGTATCTCCTCCACAGAATGTTCCGTTCATTCACTGCGAATCTTAAATTCATCTGACTCTCAACTCCCGGCGGGTTATCGTTACACCACTTGTGAATGTCCAAGTAAGCCAATGCTGGTTTTCAGTGGCCTGTTCATACTAAGAGACGTGCTGTTCATTTGGCTATCCACTCCACCCTGTTCAGCTCTACATTCTCGTGTCCACAAAACCCAGCCTTCAGAAATCATTGGAATCACCACTAGAGAATGTTCCATTCATTCACTGCGAATCTGGAATTCCTCTGAACCTCCACTCCTGGCAGGTTTTCGTTACGCCACTGGTGAATGTCCAAGTAACTCAATACTGGTTTTCAGAGGCATGTTCAACTCGCAGAAGTGCTGTTCAATGGGCTATCCACTCAATATTGGTCAGCTCTTCATTTTCCTCTCCACACAAACCAGCCTTCAGAAATCATTGGGCTCTCCACTACAGACTGTTCCATTCATTCACTGCGATTCTGCAATTCATCTGACTCTCCGCTCCAGGCAGGTTTTCATTACAGCACTGGTGAATGACCAAGTAATCCAATGCTGGTTTTCAGCCGCCTTTTCACACTCGCAGTGTGCTGTTCAATTGTCTATCCACTCAAACCTGGTCAGCCTTTCATTTTCTTTTCCACAATATCAGACTTCAGAAATCATTGGAATCGCCAGTACAGAATGTTCCATTCATTCACTGCCAATCTGGAATTCATCTGAATCTGCACTCCAGGTAGGCTTTCATTACACCACTTATGAATGTCCAAGTAACACAATGCTGGTTTTCAGCGGTCTGTTCACACTCTAAGCCCTGCTTTTTACTGGGTATCCACACAACTGTGGTCAGCTCTTCATTTTCATGTCCAAACAATCCAGACTTGAGAAATCATTGCAATCTCCAGTACAGAATGTTCCATTCATTCACTGCGAATCTGGAATTCAACTGAATCTCCACTACCTGCAGATTTATCTTACACCACTTGTGAATGTCCAAGTAAAACAATGCTGGTTTTCAGAGGCCTGTTCATGTTCGCAGTCGTGCTGTTCAATTGGCTATCCACTCAACCTGTTTTGCTCCTCATTTTCCTGTGCACACAACCCAGCCTTCAGAAATCATTGTAATCTCCACTACAGGATGTTCCATTCATTCACTGGGAATCTGGAATTCATCTGAATCTGCACTCCACGCAGGCTTTCGTTACACCACTGCTGAAAGTCGAAGTAATGCAATACTGGTTTTCAGTGGTCTGTTCACATTCGAAGCCGAGGCTTTTTACAGGCTATCCACTCAACACTGGTCAGCTCTTCATTTTCGTGTCCCCACAATCCAGATTTCAGAAATCATTGCAATCTCCACTACAGAATGTTCCATTCATTCACTGCGAGTCTGGAGTTTATCTGATTCTCCACTCCCGCCTGGTTAACATTACACCACTTGTGAATGTCCAAGTAAGCCAATGCTGGTTTTCAGAGGCCTGTTCATACTCGCAGCCGTGCTGTTTAATTGACAATTCACTCCACCCTGTTCAGCTCTTCATTGTCCCACCACACTACCAGCCTTCAGAAATCTTTGTTATCTCCACTACAGAATGTTCCATTCATTCACTGCGAATCTGGAATTCATCTGACTCTCAACTCCACGCAGGTTTTCATTACACCACTGTTGAATGTCCAAGTAACCCAATGCTGGTTTTCAGCGGCCTGTTCATATTCGCAGCCCTGCTGTTTACTTGGCTATCGATTCAAGCCTGGTCAGCTCTTCATTTTCCTGTCCACACAACACAGGCTTCAGAAATCATTGGAATCTCCTCTACAGAATGTTCCATTCATTCACTGCGAATGTGGAATTCAACTGACTCTCCACTCCATGCAGGTTTTCCTTACACCACTGATGAATGTCCAAGTAACCCAATGCTGGTTTTCAGCTGCATGTTCACACTCGCAGCCATGCTATACAATTGGCTTTCCACTAAATCCTGATTAGTTCTTGATTTTCCTTCCACACGACCCAGCCTTCAGAAATCGTTGGAATCTCCACTAGAGAATGTTCCATTCATTCACTGCGAATCTGGAATTCCTCTGAACCTCCACTCCCGGCAGGTTTTCGTTACACCACTGTTGAATGTCCAAGTAACCCAATGTTTTAAGTGTTTTCTTCACAAGCGCAGTGGTGCTGTTCAATTGGCTATCCACTCAACCCTGGCCAGCTCTACATTTTCCTGTCCACACCACAGAGACTGGAGAAATCATTGTTATCTCCACTACAGAATGTT